>NW_008708349.1:81187-87591 GCF_000327385.1 Lottia gigantea
AAAAAAAAAAAAAAAAAAACAAAAAATACTCTACTCAATCCAGGAGTGAGGAATATATTTACCTGACATGTAAGTTATAATCCAAGTTAATGCCCCACTAACTGATCTACCAGCTTCAAACAATATTAATCCAACTATATAAATATATCCAGTAGAAAACTTGACATCCCCTACAGTTAGGTAGTCTAAAAAATTCCTGATTACTAGCGCCTAGAATGAAAACAATGTAAAATAGAAAACAGCCATCATAAATGCGGATTTTCTAAAAAATTCAATCCGAATGAAAATGTGAATATGAAAAAAATTAAAGCTGCAAATGTGTGAAATTTGACATATATTCAAAAAAAAATATCTGTCTGAGAAACAGAGTTGAAAAATACAAATATATCATCTCCACCTATGGCAGAATTGAACTCTGGACATTCAGCATCTAATTCACTGAGCCACCACAGCTCCAAGGACATTTCTAAGAAATGAAAGGAGTTTTACATCCTACTTTTCTGGACCATGTGAAATATGGTAATGATAAATACAGGGAAATTTTGCCAGGACAGCGGTATTGGTCTGCTCTTTTTCGATTTCTAACTTTCGAGGGATCTATAGTGTGCACAGCCTGTAGTAAACGGGGCCTCAGTTTATTGTCCCATCCGAACAACTAAACACTTTTTCCATGTCAGCCCCTCTTATCTGCATCACTGACAAGGGGAAAACGCGTTGAAAAATCCAAAGGTTTTATCTCAATCCCTGGACCTTCGGGTTAGCGGGTAACGTCTCTGCATCACACAATACCACAATACAGTCAAGGGCTAGGATTTTCCCTTCTTATATCTCTGTTAGTTAAGTCTAACTCTCAACTGTTGTGTAGGGGGTAGGTTATAAAATAACGTAACTTACCGGCGTTAATAAACTAAAGGCCACCATAATAATAATAAATAAAAAGGTAATTAATAGTCTAGTTCTGATAGCCCTCCATACAACTCTCCATAATGATGCCTCTTCTTTTCCTCTCTCTTTACTCCTCTCATTCCATAATCTTTCAAACCTACAGAATATAAATAAAATAATAATCACATTATCTTTCAAACCTACAGAATATAAATAAAATAATAATCACATTATCTTTCAAACCTACAGAATATAAAATAAAATAATAATCACATAATCTTTCAAACCTACAGAATATAAAATAAAATAACAATCACATTATCTTTCAAACCTACAGAATATAAATAAAATAACAATCACATTATCTTTCAAACCTACAGAATATAAAATAAAATAATAATCACATTATCTTTCAAACCTACAGAATATAAAATAAAAAAATAATCACATTATCTTTCAAATATACAGAATATAAAATAAAATAATAATCAGATAATCTTTCAAACCTACAGAATATAAAATAAAATAATAATTACATAATCTTTCAAACCTACAGAATATAAAATAAAATAATAATCACATTATCTTTCAAACCTACAGAATATAAAATAATATAACAATCACATTATCTTTCAAACATACAGAATATAAAATAAAATAACAATCACATAATCTTTCAAACCTATAGAATATAAAACAAAATAATAATCACATTATCTTTCAAATCTACAGAATATAAAATAAAATAATAATCACATTATCTTTCAAACCTACAGAATATAAAATAAAATAATAATCACATTATCTTTCAAACCTACAGAATATAAAATAAAATAATAATCACATTATCTTTCAAACCTACAGAATATAAAATAAAATAACAATCACATTATCTTTCAAACCTACAGAATATAAATAAAATAACAATCACATTATCTTTCAAACCTACAGAATATAAAATAAAATAATAATCACATTATCTTTCAAACCTACAGAATATAAAATAAAAAAATAATCACATTATCTTTCAAACCTACAGAATATATATAAAATAATAATCACATTATCTTTCAAACCTACAGAATATAAAATAAAATAATAATCACATTATCTTTCAAACCTACAGAATATAAAATAAAATAATAATCACATTATCTTTCAAACCTACAGAATATAAAATAAAATAATAATCACATAATCTTTCAAATATACAGAATATATATAAAATAATAATCACATTATCTTTCAAACCTACAGAATATAAAATAAAATAATAATCACATTATCTTTCAAATATACAGAATATAAAATAAAATAATAATCACATTATCTTTCAAACCTACAGAATATAAAATAAAATAATAATCACATAATCTTTCAAATATACAGAATATATATAAAATAATAATCACATTATCTTTCAAACCTACAGAATATAAAATAAAATAATAATCACATTATCTTTCAAACCTACAGAATATATATAAAATAATAATCACATTATCTTTCAAACCTACAGAATATAAAATAAAATAATAATCACATTATCTTTCAAATCTACAGAATATAAAATAAAATAATAATCACATAATCTTTCAAACCTACAGAATATAAAATAAAATAATAATCACATTATCTTTCAAACCTACAGAATATAAAATAAAATAATAATCACATTATCTTTCAAACCTACAGAATATAAAATAGAATAATAATTACATTATAATGTGGGCGTATAAAAATTAAGAAAAGCTTCATTCCCTTAAAGCTGTGAACACTTTTACAGATTAGTTTAGCAGTACAATTCTCAACTCCAAAACCAAAGTCCTTATATATTCCTGATAGTTCTTGGATATGATACAGAATTGGTTGTCTGAAGAACTCATTGAAAAGGAGACTTACCTGAGTTCATTGTATTCAGTAGCATCAATAGGTGAGAGATGTAACCCATCTAGGACTACCACTCCTTTCTTCCATATATGGTACATTAACCCGGACATCCAGGAATAAAACATACAGGAGAAACAACCAGAATATGCCAGTGGAAACTCATCTTTGGGTCTGAAAAAAACAGTCTTTCACATCATACTATGTATGCCATTTTGCAATGACAGTCTTAAAAAGTCCTGTCTAACCATATTTGGAAATCTTTCAATCCATTACTTTTCACTTTCTTCTGATCCTCATGGAGGTAATTGAGATGTGCAATACCACTCAGTATGTGGAGTTGGCAAATGAAATGAAATGGAGTTTTAGTTCCCACTCTTCGACACCTAATTGGGCTAATAAAGACAGGAGATGGCAAAGATGGAATGTTTAATACTGACAGTTGCCTAACTCTTTTTCAATATTCTTACAGTCAAAGAATGTTAGTTCACACATCTTTTGTTTTTTAGTTCCATGTGAGAACTACACTCCCTTTGTCTGCTCTCCTAATCTGTATCCCAAGTAGAACTCAATCTTGAAAAATCTGATGCATCCCTTATCCAGTAATCTCCAGTCTCATACCCGAGCCCGAATGACTTGTTGAGTCACCCCGGCATTTTAAGTTCTGTAAACCATTCCGATGGATTCCTTTTTTTTTAGTGTCAAATTAAGCAAACTATTTGATTAACAGGTGTTTCTAATGAATTATCATGTATTCTTAACCATATCATTATTTTCTTATATATATATATATCATAATCATAAATGTCAATGTATGTACAGTCTGGATAAAAAAAAAAGACTTTTTGACCTTTCTTGAATGGTCACTTATTGGAATTCTGCTGGTAATTCTCTTCTAATTTAGCTAATTATGAATTAATTATGGACATGTGAGACAAATTGGTATTTTCCCAAGTCATAAGAACACCTCTACTTTATATTCATATCAGTAATAGCATTAGCATTTTCATAAATGAAAATGAGGGAACCCATCTTTAAAGCTCAATAACCCTATCAAAGCTTAATACTCTAAATTTTAGACAGTAATTTTACCTTTTATCCAATCTGTAAGGTATCAAATGTTTTAAATTAGGTTTATATTTATTAAAACCTTTTCTTCTGGTAGGGCCAGCTTCTAACATCCCTTCCAATTCAAGTGGATCTCTGTAATCAAATAAAAAAAATCTAATTATATTAAATGAACTTCCTAGAGTTCTTTGCTGAAGAGGGTATATCACCAGGAGCATTGGTTCTTAACAGGACGTCATCTGCTTGGTTACGTCAAGAAAATAGCTGCTGTGGGTTCCGTCATCTTCACACATAATTCCAGTTGACCTAACTGTAAATAGGTACAGATAATCTGGGAAAGATCAATGTCAAGGGTTTGGCCAAAGATCAGCTGGTAGAGGATCCTTAACTGTGAACCCAAGTTGTTATCCTTGTAAAATACAGTTTTTTCTTTCTTTTTTTATCATAATAAAAGCCTGATTGGAGAATTCTATAATATTTCATGAAAGATGTCCGGATGGGCCAAAAATCGCTATACCCGGCGGTATTTTTGTTGACGCATGACGGAGACCATTTGACGGATTGGCTTCCGCATATATGAAATCATACCCTCTTAAACCAAACCAACCATTTCAATTTTTAACGCATGACGGATCCACATGATGCGTATATGGAATCTTAGCTTTAGGATGACCAAAAAATTTAAACCTTAAAACTTGGCCAAAAATAAGTCTTTGATCATCAGTGGTGTCATAACTATACAACAGAATCTCTCTATAATCCAATAAATCCTTAAAACTAAGTAATAATTCATTAATTAAGTAATTTTGAAACAATAATTATTTAGTTTAATTGGTATATCATCTTATATAAAGATTCTATTCTTTAGTCATGACACCTGGTAAGTCCAACTGATGAATATGTATACACATATTGACCAAGATGGAAGACTTTAAATTTTATGTCCATTCTAAGAGATAGCATCCTTTTAAATATTCAAAAGAATAATGGTACTAAATAATATGTCTTAATCAACAAAAAATAAATTTCAAAAAAGTTAATACCCTAGAGACAGCATTTCTTATTCTAGACTAAAATCATTATTAAAGTTACAAATGAAAGCAAAATCCAAAATGGCTGCCACTCACCTGTGTCTATCGTCCATCATTGTATTTTAAATGCAATGTTTCTCTTTGACAAATGAAGGCGGCGTTGCACTCTATTTTATAATTTCCATGTTGCTATGATCAATACGTCACAGTAAAACCTGTAAAAAACATTAGGTGCCAATTAACATTTATATAAAACAGTTTACACTTCTGTTATACAAGCAGCTTTGTTATCTTAAAGGGATGGTAGAGAGGTTTTCTTTGAAAAATCTTATATGTGATTAAAGGGATTGTAAAGATGTTTTTTCAAATTTTTATGTGTATTGGGGACACTGGTAGCATCAATTTGCATCATTCCAATTTTCAATCAGACATGTCTGGTTCCTGCAATTCTACTAATAACAGGCTTTCTCACATAAGGCCCATTACAATTGGTGACATTTTAGTGTTTGATGACTTCACTAATGGTGAAATATGCTGTATCACATAAGGCCCTTTGCGATTAGTGATATCATTGAACACTTAGTTTTAGTGGAATTGCAGGAACCACAGACATCAGAAAGTGGTTGGGATAGTGCAAATTGATGCTATCAGTGTCGTGAAACACATAAAATTTTAGAAAACCTCTTTAGTCATGGCACCTGGTAAGTTCAACTAATGAATATATACTCTTATTGACCAATTCTATGTTCATTCTAAGAGGTAGAATTCCTTTAATTTCATTATATTTATATCTCAAAAATTAATTCCACTGTTCATTTAATTTGCTTTTATATCAATCAAAACCATTCAGAAGTGATAAATAAGCTCACAGAATTTTATTTCAAATTTCAGTCAAAAAATTTAATAGATTGGCTAAAAATGAAAAAAAAGGGCCTTATGTGACATTTTGGGATTAGTGACATCATCAAACACTTAATTTTAGTGGATTGAAGTAACCACAAATGGTGCAAATTGATGCTATCATTGTTTCTGATACACAAATAAAAAAACAATTAGAAAACCTCTTCACAATCCCTTAAAGCAAGAATGATAAACAAACAAAAAAAAACAGCAAAATCTTAATTTGTCATCACTTTAAGTTCATCATATTTAATTCTTCAATTATCATGTCATTGGAAATGATCCAGACCAGGTCTGTGCAACATTTCTGCAATGGCAGGCCACATTTGGGGGATGCGAGTAGCCGTGGGCCACGTAACCAACCATCAATAAATCATGGAAAAAACAATGAGAAACATGCAAGCAATTTTTCAAGTCAAGTCATAACAGGCATATTTGTTTCACATGAGATCAGACCTCGTTAACGATTTGATTGGTTAGATTCATTTTGATTTCATACTTTGATACAACTGCGCGGATATAACAGGTTTCGATATCAGCATAGGCACGGACAATATGCGGGCCACACCGACAGTGACAAAAGCAAACGAAGCATTTGCTCGCAGGTCGCATTTCCCTCAAGTTTTACATGAC
>NW_008708349.1:87641-272410 GCF_000327385.1 Lottia gigantea
ATAAATTTGATGATGGAAGACTTGATTGACAATGATGATGTGGATCATGTGGATGATTATGATAATGATGATGTGGATAATGATGATATGGATGATGATAATGATGATGATGATGATAATGATGAAATGGATGATGATAATGATGAAATGGATGATGAAAATGCTGTGGAGGATGAAGATGATAAATTTGATGAATTGATTTTAAACTTTATTCTCTTTAAGCATGATAACAAGAGGGAAATATGATATGAACTATCATCCTTCAATAATTTCCCTTATCATCTTAAACAATAAACCACTTCCTTTCTTGATATGTGATATCATTTCTTTCCTAGACTGGTGTCACATATCACATACTACTCATTTTTAAAGATGGGTTCCCTTATTTTTATGTATGAAAATGAAAATGCTAATACTTATATGAATAGAAAGTTGAGGTGTTTTAATAACTAAATAAGCATATAAACCAAATTTCAGCAAAATCAAAGGGGGTACAGTTTACTTTTTTTTGGGTGATTTGACATGGAATGACCCATATCCCAAACCTGTCTTAAATAATAATGATTGTGGAGGTCCTTCACATATTTCATGGGATCACATTGACGAATTATTTTGTGATTTTGCGTATATTTTGCGCTTAGTGATGTCATAACACGCTTAGTTATAGTGGAATTACAGGAACCACAGACAACTGATTGAAAATTGAAATGGTGCAAATTGATGCAGTTTTCCCCATACAGATTACCAATCAATAATCAATTAAAAATAGAAATAATTCAATTGAGAAACCCTGTTAATACTAAATTGAAAACATGCAAAAATTCTGAATTTCATGGGTAATTTTTGTGTCATAAAGGTATATTCTTGCTTTATCATAGTTTATTGTGGGTAGGTTATATACTGAGGGGAAACTATGTGGAAGAATATGTTACTTTGACATATAATCGATTATGAAAGAATAAGAGTGTGAAGACAGTAGCTTGAAAACCATCATTCATAACTATTTATATACAATATTATACTACAAAGAGTTAGTTTCAACCTGGGAACGCCTCTAGAATGTTTTTCATTCAGAAGTTTAATCTAGTTTAATCGCGTCACACCTTAATCTCTATATAAATTGGTCAGGTCAAAATACTTATCTAAGGTTCACACATTACCTTCAAGTCACTAATTGAAGGACACACATGGATTTGAAGGCTCAAATTTTGATGGTGAGCTGTGAACACAATTACTGATTACTCAAGATGCCCATCTTTTGACTAAAGTGGATATCAAAAATAAAAGCCAATAAAAAACGTCTTGTCTTATTTAGACCATACTAAACACTAACAGAGCTTAGAATAGTCTGTAAATAACAAGGGAAATAACTCTAAAACTCTCCATTCAAAAATCATAAAAATCAAACTCATCAAAAAATGTCAATAAAAAATCATCCAACTCATTAAAGTGACTTACCTAACCCGAGAAAATCATTAATGAAAATTTTTTTCCAATTTGTTGTTTGCTTTCCTACCAGCATACACATGACATCTTGTTAGCAGAGTATATGAGTGGTAAAACTGCCAATCTACTGCCCATTATTAACACCTATAGATAGTTTCTATTTTTATATCTATAGCTAGTGTATACATGATGGATGTCAGGTACAGTTAGTTAGTCATATAAACACTTTCATCAATTTCATCATCATTTTTCACAATAACCTCAAACATGTTGACTTCTAACTAGCCTCTGATATCCTTTTTCACATGTATTGCCTTGCATGAGGTAAGAAAAATTAACACCACATTATGAGGATCTCTTTCATCAACTAATTTATTGTAGACAATTCTGTAATTGAATTTTTTTTAGACAATTTTCTAATTGAGATTTTTTTTTAGGCTATTTTCTAATTGATATTTTTTTCAGACAATTTTCTACTTGAGATTTTTTTTAGACAATTCTCTAATTGAGATTTTTTATAGACAATTCTCTAATTGAGATTTTTTAGACAATTCTTTTCTTGAACTTTTTTAGATAATTTTCTAATTGAGTTTTTTCCAGACAATTCTCTAATTGAAGTTTTTTAGATAATTTTCTAATTGAACTTTTATTAGATAATTTTCTAATTGAGATTTTTTTTTAGACAATTCTCTAATTGAGATTTTTTAGACAATTCTTTTCTTGAACTTTTTTAGATAATTTTCTAATTGAGTTTTTTTTTAGACAATTCTCTAATTGAAGTTTTTTAGATAATTTTCTAATTGAGATTTTTTTTTAGACAATTCTCTAAGTGAGATTTTTTAGATAATCCTTTTATTGAACTTTTTTTTAGATAATTCTCTAATTGAACTTTTTTTAGATAATTTTCTAATTGAGATTTTTTTTAGACAATTCTCTAATTGAGATTTTTTAGACAATTCTCTAAATGAGATTTTTTAGACAATTCTCTAATTGAGATATTTTAGACAATTCTCTAATTGAGATTTTTTAGACAATTCTCTAATTGAGATTTTTAGACAATTCTCTAATTTAGATTTTTTTAGACAATTCTCTTATTGAACGTTTTTAGATAATTTTTTAATTGAGATTTTTTAGACAATTCTCAAATTGAAATTTTTTAGACAATTCTCTAATTGAACTTTTTTAGATAATTTTCTAATTGAGATTTTTTAGACAATTCTCTAATTGAACTTTTTTAAATAATTTTCTAATTGAGATTTTTTTTAGACAATTCTCTAATTGAGATTTTGTAGATAATTCTCTTATTGAACTTTTTTAGATAATTTTCTAATTGAGATTTTTTTTAGATAATTCTCTAAGTGAGATTTTTTTAGACAATTCTCTAAGTGAGATTTTTTTTGACTTGCCCATGTTGGGTATGGTTAGGGATTAGAATTAGATGATTGCAATTTAATATTTTTTTTATTTTCTAGTCTACATTGTAATCTTAATAAATTTCTACAAAGGATTTGTCTCAAAGGTCGTATTTTAACCAATCAAAGCGTTATTCCTTAATCAAATAAGGTATTGTGGGATATCGTAACCTAAAGTAGAGCAATATTATGGCATAGTGTTGGTTTCCCTGTATCAAAATTCCTTATTGTATCAATAAAATCGGTTTAGAAGACATATTTTGAATCACATGACAATATTGGTATAGTTCCAACAAACAATCAATTAATTAACGCAATATGCTGCAGAGCTTCAACATAACTTTCACTGACTTTGGTAATGTCGACTTGTGTATCTATATAACTATATTAAAGTGATACCCTACTACGTCTTAGAATGAACATAAAATTTAAGTTCTGGAATTGGTCAATATGAGTATATATTCATCAGTTAGCTTACCTGGTGTCATTAAGTTACAACAGAATCCCTGTAAAATCTGGAAAATTCATAAAACTAAGTAATTATTGAAAAACGTTTAATCTTAATATTAAGTGTTTTTCAATAGTTAAATGCATATTTATGGATAATTACTTTTTGGTTAATTTAAGTTTTTTGGATTTATCGGATTATATAAGGATTCTGTTATGTTATTTATGACAACAGGTATATCTACTGACTCTTATTCGCCAAGTTTAAAATTGTTAAATGTTAATTCTAAGACCTATCACTTTAAATTGTTGTTAATTCAAGTAAGAATGTAGGTCAAATTGATGCATTAGTATATGAATGCTTATAAGACACAGTTTACTTAACACATAACTTATTTTACTGCACTATATTCAATTACATATGCAGTGTGCGATAAGGGAAATTTTGCCAATTTTTTTAATTCTAAATTGCTGAATGATCTTAAACAGCCTTTTTATTTTCCAATTTGAACATTTATTCCATAGACTTATTTTTCAGCACTGGATTGAACTATATATATGCAGTGCGCGATAAGGGAAATTTGTCAACTTTCAAATTCAAATTGTTGAGGGACAATAAAAAGCCTTAAATATTTTCCAATTTGAATATTAAACCCACACTAACCAGGTGCCATGACTACAGAATAGAATCTCTATATAAGTCGATATATCCATTAAACTAAATTATTTTCTAAGCATGTTTCAAAATTTTAACAAATCATTACTTAGTTTTATAGATTTATTGGATTAAAGAGGGATTCTGTTGTATAGTTTTGACACGGGTTAGTCCACTGATGAACAAAGACTCATTTTATAAGTTCAAAAATTTCATCCTAAGAGGTAGTAGGACCACTAATAGATTTACAACAACACAATTTAAAAGAAATATCAAAACAACCTAGTACCAAGGCAAAATTACATTCTCCAAAAATATCACCTTGTCAAATTAGATCAGGTGATTTGATCAGCTAGTTTACAGCTCCGATAAATATTTAGATGATAAATATCTCCTTAAGCATACCAATGGATTGGATAACCATGGCAACGATTAGAAAAACAATCCCACATTGAAATATCAAAAAAAAAAAAAAAAACAAAAACCAAACATAAATAACATTCTTCAAAAATGTTACGTTGACAAATCAAATCAAGTAATTTCATCATCTAATAATAATAATAATTGTATTTATAAAGCGCTGAAATACACTCTACATGGAGAGTGCCCAAAGCGCTGACACATGTCTTTTATAAGCTTTATTCACAGTAAGTCTAATCGCAATGACCAAACAAGTGTGTTTTCAATTTGGATTTAAAGTCTTCTATATTTGAAGATGATCTAATGGATATATTGAGGGAATTGCATAAGTGTGCAGCAGCATATGCAATTGCTCTAGCTCCAAATGATTTTAAATTAAATGATGGTTTCACAAGTTGAAATTTATCTCTAGAGTGGAGATTTCTAGAGGGTTGAACAAGATCTTGAATGTAGGAAGGACCAACATTATTAACTGCTTGAAAACACAAACATAGTCCAATCTAGATAAATTCGTTGATATATGTTCCATATTGCTTTAAAATACAAATCGACCCACAAGGACTTGATTTAGAAAAAAATCCAACCCTACCAGTTGCCTAGCAACTAGGCAAAATAATATTCTCCATCCAAAAGTGTCACTTTTTCAAATCAAAACAGATCATTTCTATAATTTTTTTTAAAATCCTTCATTAATATTTAGATTTCCAAATCCCTTTAAGAATGTCACTAGATCCAAGAGGCTATAATTTAAAGGGAATGTAAAGAGGTGACACTGATAGCATCAAATTGAACTATTTCAAATTTCAATCAGATGCAATTTCGCTGGAACTAGGTGTTTGATGACATCAATAAACACAAAATATGCTTTATCACATAAGGCCCTTCGTGATTAGTGACATCATCAAACACTTAGGGCCATATGCAGCACTCGTACTTTACCTAAACTTTGACCAAAGTCTATAAACTTTGACTAAAGTTAGACTTAAGTCGAACTTTAGGTATGTACCAGTCGATCTTTACAAAAGTCGTACTTAAATTTGACTATCAAATGTAGAAAATGAAAGCCTTAATCCTAACTTTGTAAAGTTTGACTTAAGCCAAAGTTTGACTAGTCAAGGTAAGAGCACTGCATACGGCCCCTATTTTAGGTGGAATTGCAGAAACCACAGACATCTGATTGAAAATTTGTATGGCGAAAATAGATGCTATCAATGTCCCCAATACACATACAAATTTTAGAAAAAACTTTTTACAATCCCTTTAAAGAACACCATTGCCATTGGATCCACAAGGCCATGTTTTGAAGAAATTTGACATAAAAATATCCATAACAACTAATATCAAAGCAAAATTACTATTCTCCTTAAATGTCACCTTGTCAAATCAGATGATTTTCGTTCACCTGTTAAAGATAAATCAACTTGACAACCTTGTCAACATCATTTTTCTATCATCCAGTCTATTTTATTATCCCTGTTAAAGATTTATATTCAAATACAACTTTTTTCAATATTTCAAAAAAATTCAAAAAATAAAACACAGGAATGAAGGTAGACCGAAACTTTTGCCTCTATTCAGCCTGTTTTTGGTGATTTTCCAAATCTCGCAAGTAACAAGTGTTTTAAACATAATACATTAACCTAGAGCTGATGTATTCGGAAAAATTTATGTTTTTGTAGAGCAGTCATACCATCATAATCAATCTACACCAATTATGTCAGGTTTGCGGTTCCATTAAAGTTTTTTTTAAACGATTTCGTCTGCCATTTAAAATTGATTGCAATGCAAGAAGTTCAAGGGTCACTTGATATCAAAAGTTACTGAGATGCCAACACTAATTCACAGTCACAATAATTTAATATTATGTTACAAAATTAGAGGAGCGGAAAATACCCATAACACAGGGCCTTGTTTTTCTGACTCTAATCCAGCTGACAACTGTCAAAATATCTATCAGAGGCTGATGTTTTGGACTAGAAAAATAGATGACTGAAAAATTAGAGCATTTGAAAAGTTTACATTTTATCTAAATACACTGTGTGACAAGGTAATATTAGTGAAAGGCATTGAAAGACAATACCTGACTGAGTTACAAAGGCACTGACCATGGCATCATAATTTTCTACCTTCTAACTTAAGAGCCTAGCAGACAAACAAGATAGTGTTCCAACCAAGTGTCAGAGGCAAGAATTGACATTTACACAGTTCGGAAATTGTTAACCATTTGAATGAGGTCACATTTAGGTGATAGCAAATGAAAGCTAACAACAAAAGCATCGACTGTGGCAGCAGCAGATTTTGACCTCATTAAACGTTAAATCTTAAGTGGAATTGCAAGAATCCCAGAAAATTTGAATGGTTCAAATTGATGCCATCAGTCTTACAAGAAAAATTTGAAAAAACTCTTTGCAATCAAAATTCAGCTGTCAATTGAATCAAATTTGTGTGGCCTAGTTGTCATTTTTTTTTTTGTCAACGAAAAACCTGTCATAAAATTATTCAACATCTAAATTCTACCATTAAAAATATTCACAACATTTCTTGAGAGAAAATATTTTTTTTGGAATGAATGTCAAATATTTCATTTGAAAAACAGAACAGAATGAAAATAGTATGATTTAAAACATAACAAAATAAACGACCGGAAAAAAAACACAACAATGTAGGGTCACGTAAGTTGAAATTCATTAATTCAGTTCTTCAAACAAAATGTTGGCAACTATTTATAACTGGTTTTAAACTGTAACTTCAAAAGGCAATAGAGAACTGAAAGTTTACTGCTCTTCTACCAAACATAATTCTGTGGGCAATGAGGCAAAAACTGTTGGTATAGTGACATTAAGATATTACTAATTTCATCAGGCGTATGATCTTTTACATGCACAGTTTAGTAGAAAATGGTGTCTCCATTTGCAAACTATCACTACGTTTGCAAATTTGTTGAATTTTACTGATGATTTATAGTACCAGTACTAGGGCTGGGTAAAATGAATCGAAATAATCGTTGCTAGGTATTTATAATTTTGATTATCGATTATCAAATTTCATAATGGATTATATGTCAAAGTTACATTTTCTCCACTGTACCTGTTAACAATTAGCTATCTCTTCTAGTTTCCCTTCAGCCCCTAACATACCCACAATAAACTATAATAACCGATCAAAGCAAGATACTTCTATGACGCAAAAATAACCCATGAAATTAAGAATTTCTGCATGTTTTTAATTTAGTATTTACAGGGTTTATCAATTGGATTATTTTGATTTTTGATAATTGATCTCAATTTGGTAATCGATACCCAGTCCTATACAGAACTCAACAATCACTAGTCTCAGAATGTCTTTGTATTGATAAAGATAGTGGACCACAGCCATATACGCCCACCACGGCATACAGATGGTAAATATTCAAGATTTTGGGGCAATAACTCTGCTTGCAACGGTCGAAAATAGCTCAAATTCGAACTTGATCTTCGTGTTATGAATATGTATACATACCGAATTTCATTTGATTCCATCAAAAAATCTAGTTTTTAGAGCGTTTACAAGCAAATATTGAAGGACGGACCGACGGATGGACAGGGGTGCTGAAAATATACATCCACATTAAAACATATCATCTTTGTAAGTCATATCATAGGCACATCTTTTATCATGATTGTTATTGTTATATCCCTTTATGGTTTCTATTGATTTACCTATATATTTTTGGATTATTAATCATTTTACTTGATAACATTACCTGTATGTGTTACGAAACATAGTATGTAATAAAACTAGAAGTAGTATGTCCATATATCTTGTGTTCTTGTTATCTATTTGAAAATGAAAAATTGGGTGTTGAATAGTTTATTCGCTTCTACCAATGTCTTGCCTAAATATTACTTTGAATTTCAAGTTTCATTTGCAATTCAGATCACTAGTATTAATGTGTTTTTGATTTAATTGATCATAAAACAACATTAATGCAAAGTCATTCTAAGACCATCAGTACTTACTATTTGAAAGAAGTTAATATTCAAATGAACTTTGTAAAGAAATGGCAAATTTGTATTTCCTCTTACCTTACTTACTCACAATGATAAAGATATTCTGTAAGGGGGCCGAGGTGAAATGGTCACCTTTAAATATCAGAGGTCTTATCACTATCAACATATCACCAATAATTGACCTGTTGTCAAGGAAGTCAGCACAAATATCTAGGGATGGTTAGAAAACTGTGGGGTTTTTTTGCAAGTCATGTTCAAATTGGGATTGTAAAGAGGTTTTTAAAATTTTTTATGATAGCATCAATTTGCACCATTCCAATTTACAGTCTATGGTTCCTGCAATTCTACTTAAACTAGGTGTTGATGGCCTCACTAAAATTGAAAAATATGCTAACATAACACCATAGTGTAATTGCAGCAACCATAAAATTGGAATGGTGCAAATTGGTGCTATGCATATTCAGAAATCCTCTTCACAATCCCTTTAATGTCTGTGATTATTCCATTTTCAAATCTGTAATAAAAAGGAGTTTTACATCCTACTTTTCTCTATCTGATTGTGGGCAATGTCAATAGGAAATGCCATACAGTGTTCAATGAAGGTAATTTTGCTACAACAGCAGCATCAGCCTACTATTTGATTTCAAACTGTCGAGAAATCTTTAACGTGCATAGCCTCGTCCCATCTGAACCACAGAGGCAAACCGGGTTAAAAAAACACCATATTTTCTCTTCCAATGCAAGGATCGCACTTTTGACCTTCAGGTTAGTGAGCAAGTGTCCAAAATTTCAATCTGCTTTATCTTTAGTCTAGTGTCCGTCTTCATTAGCCAACATGGTGCAGAAAAGTAAGATGTAAAACTCCATTCATTTCATTTTTATAGTGTAATGGAAAACTAAATAAACGTCTCTCTAAAGTCTGTTGCACACTGTTTTGTGATATCATGAGTCTGACGTATGCCTTAGCAAAAAACATGGCTTACCGTACTAGTTTGAATATTATTCTTGTTTGAATTTTTTTACGCAACTTTTTCTGTCCTCAACCAATCAACATACAATATCTCATCACGTGAAATCAAATTATATTTGAATCTTGTGGTCACGTGAGACAATAGTCAGGTGATAAACTGGCATACGCAATGTTTCTTAAGTGCAACCACTGAAAACTTAACCACATGACAATTTTTTTTTTTTTTTCAACAGACAAAAATCCATCATCTACGTTTGGTTTAACTAAACCCAAAAAAAAAAACAATAAAACCTGAGAATTTGAGATCATTGATGATTAAATAATTTAGGCATTTCATACTCAGATTTTGATGTTGTTTATCTCTTATTTATCTTTAAAAACAAATTAATGTCCCTTGATATCAATGCATGGAAGAAGCCATTTAAAATCACAACGTGACAAAAAACATTGTAGATTGAAGATAAATGCTAGAAATTTAATGAATGAAGTTATATGTCCTACTTGCTCTTCTGCACTTAATAAGGAAACACCATACTGTGTACAACGAGGGGCATTTTGTCAGGGCAGCGACATTGGCTTACTCTTTGTACATTTCCATTTGTCGAGGGATCTTATAACGTGCAAAGCCTGTATTGCATAAGTTTATTGTCTCATGAACAAGTAATTTTGAACAAATACGTGAAAAATCAATTCTCTTTATCCGCAGAGCATAAACATCTGTCTCTATTCTGGCCTCTGATGAATATTTTGACAGTTGTCAGAAGAAAAAGATCCTGTTAAATGGGGATTTTCCACGCCTCCAATTATGCGTTATCTCTAACATAATATTGAATTACCTTTAAGAGGATTGTAAATTAGTGTTGGACATCACAGTAACTTTAGTTTTGTTAATATCACATGACTCTGTGACCTTTGAACTTTTGGCTGTGCACGTAGTTTTAAATGGCCGATGATAGATCAGTTGCGCCAGAAAAAACTTTGATGGAACAGGAGACATGACACCAATGGTGTTGAGAGAAAATGATGGTATGATTGAACTACAAAAATATTCATCTTTCCAAATATACCTGGGTTTTTCAGATCCAAGGTATCTAGGTTTAAAACCCCCATCCCCATTTAACAGGGCTTATCATTTCTGTCTCTACACCAGCTGATGTCAGTCCAAATAGCTATCGGTTTTATAAAATTGGAAAAATTATTTGGTTAAAGGTTTTTTCCACTACAGGAAAATTGACTATTTCTTTAAATTCTGACATTGGAATACTTATAAATGACTTTAATTTTAATAATAAATAATGCAACATCAAATTAGTTCTTTCTGAATTTCATTACATATTCATATATCATTTACACCATTTTGATTACATTATTCCATAAAGTAGTTAAATAACCTAGTGGATATTAGTGAACTGGTCTAATTTCTTTAACGATATTTTACCAGCACTTCCATTTACCCATTTGCAGTACAATATTAGAAAATTAAAAAATAGAATCTAGAGTCAAATGTGCGATTTAGCAATGGTTTAGGGTTTGGTAGGGATGACCATATGTTGAAATAAGGTCCAGCTTCCTTAAGGAATTATAGGTTGTAACATTTGTGTCAAGTAATGATACGAAATCACAGGCACAGCCTCTATAGGGTTAGTTTTAGGCTTCATTTAAGAGTCACAATGTGCTATATGGACTCCTTTAAAGGCATGATTATTTTTTTGCATTATGCATGGGTGAATAGTAGTGTCGGTTGAAACAGCTAAAAAGAAACGGTTAAATATCCACTGGAAATGTGCTGTTGTGATTCCATTGTTTATATAACATTCTTTATACTTATGTTGGCAAATCAAATTATACCAATGACTTTATGTGATTTTTAGCTAAAGCCAAATTATAGATAAAATGTCAATTTTTGTTGATAAAAGTAAAAGAAAAGTAAAAATTATAGGTCATTTAAGACAATTAAGGAATGATAAAAATACTTTCCGAGCTTCTCTAAATGTCTCAGAGTCCATAGGATTATTCAACCAGAAGTCATAAATTTAGTCAGGCCAGTCAAAATCGAGGTTTCGAAACACATAAACATGACATAATTAAGCCGGTAAAAGGAAGAAAAAAAACGTGGTTTGTTCGGTCAGTCCAGTGTGAATAATTGCTTGGTCACGTTGTCGTTACAACCGTTGAATAGTAAATTAAACACTCACGTTTTTCTCAAGGAATAAATTACAAATGGTGTTTCCGGTATCCCTTTTCACAATTATCTTTTGACAAGTTACCAAAATAAACTCTGCATTTGACAATTAATTTCATAAACTTTTGTTGAAAGGAAACAACAGGTACTTGTTGACATATAAAATTCCTATGCATGAGTAGGTCAGAGGTCAACCGGAAGTTCAAACCGACTTATCTTATCATTTCAGACCACAACTAGTTACAGTGAAATAGTCCGAAATATTCTTTTAGTAGAATAAAAATTTTAAAAATGTCAGAAAGATTATTTCTCCTGACAATGATTTTAAGCATCTTGAAATAGGCGAAAGGTTGATGGTCTAAATTGGAAAATTTTGAATTCATACCAAATTCTTATGAAATGAGTGTCAATTTTTTCAAATTTTCTTAGTATAGCCCAACGTTTTATATACGTATTACATCAAGGGAAGTAATTCACTGCAATTTCATTTGACCACTGAAGCTACTTACGAATTTTTTGTAAATAGAATTTTAATTAAAAAATGACTTTAATAACAAATCAGTAAGAGGAATTATATACAGCAACCCAAATATAAGTCTTCGGAGTTCTGTAATTCGAAGCATTGCACGGAGGTACAATAAGTATCTCTCAATATAAAAGAAAACCCCACTTTGCTAGTTTAAGCCTTTTTCTAGATTTTATAATCACCCTTCTCTCTAAAACGTCTCTTCTACCCCAGACCTCCCCCACCTGATGGTAACTCTGCTTTTCCTACACTCTTTTCTTGTCTCACTCTATCTACGGTACTTCTTAATGATTCTCATCTATTGTCTACCCTTTTCTTCTTTCTCACCCTATCTACGTCTTTCTGATTTTGTCTATTCTTCTGGCTCACTCTATCTAGTCCTGTCTGACTCATCTACTCTTTTCTTCTTTCTGACTCTCATCTACTCACTTCTTTCTGACTCTCATATACTGTCTACTTCTTTCTTACTTACTGTCTCTCTTCTTCTTTCAGACTCTCATCTGCTCTTTTCTTTCTTCTTACTAACTTTGTCTCTCTTCTTCTTTCTGACTCTCATCTACTTACTTCTTTCGGACTCTCATATACTGTCTACATCTTTCTTACTAACTTTGTCTCTCTTCTTCTTTCTCACTCTCATCTGCTTTCTTCTTTCTTACTCTTTTCTTCTTTCTGACTCTCATCTACTTCTTTCTTACTAACTCTGTCTCTCTTCTTCTTTCTGACTCTCATCTACTCTTTTCTTCTTTCTGACTCTCTCATCTGCTATATTCTTCTTTCTTACTAACTTTGTCTCTCTTCTTCTTTCTTACTCTTTTCTTCTTTCTCACTCTCATCTACTCTTTTCTTCTTTCTTACTAACTCTGTCTCTTTTTTCTTTCTCACTCTCATCTGCTATTTTCTTCTTTCTGACTCTCATCTGCTCCTTTCTTACTAACTTTGTCTCTCTTCTTCTTTCTTACTCTTTTCTTCTTTCTTACTAACTCTGTCTCTTCTTCTTTATGACTCTCATCTGCTCTTTTCTTCTTTCTTACTAACTTTGTCTCTCTTCTTCTTTCTGACTCTCATCTAATCACTTACTTCTTTCTGACTCTCATATACTCTTTACTTCTTTCTTACTAACTCTGTCTCTCTTCTTCTTTCTGACTCTCATCTACTCTCTTCTTCTATCTCACTCTCATCTGCTCTTTTCTTCTTTCTTACTAACTTTGTCTCTCTTCTTCTTTCTGACTCTCATCTACTCTATCTACTTCTTTCTGACTCTCATCTACTATTTTCTTCTTCTGAATCTCACCTACCGTCTACTCTTTTCTTCTTTATTACTAACTTTGTCTCTCTTCTTCTTTCAGACTCTCATCTTCCTTCCACTCTCATCTTCTTACTAACTCTGTTCCTCTCCATGTCCCTCATCTACCTTCCACTTTTCTTCTTACCAACACTGTCTCTGTTCTACTTTCTGACTCTGTCTCTCATCTACCCTTCCGCTCTACTCTCTTCTTATATATATATATATTGACATTTTCAAATACCTTTTTTTATATTATTTTGTTTGTTTGTTCGAACTCAAGTTATTTGTATTCTATAGGTTTACAAGTCGGTTTTACTCGGTTTGATTTTAATAATAGCAGGTCATAAATTAGTATTAAACACGTTGATAATAAGAGATAAACATTGACTTTACTCTCTACAAATTATAGTTAATAACTCTTATTCTATTTATTTAACGGGAAGGTCGAGGGGTGCTGTAAACCTTCTTCAAATATGACTTTAAACTCACTGTGTACAAGAGAGATACCAACAATTGGTAAATGTCACATGACACCTGTGTCGTTATTTAACTGATGTTTTGGGGCTTCGTTTCTAATTATTTATGGCTAATTAGTTTCCGGAACCATGGCAACAAATCCCTTTGTCATCTGTGGAATTTGATTTTGTTTTTTAAACCCAGCGATTTGATTGGATTGTACGCTGGCGCGAAGTCGAGAGAACGCCTGTAAACAATAAGCAACAATGCATACAGTCTTTCTGTCGAGGGATCTGATTGGCTGCATTTGATAGTGTATAATCAATGAAAATCGCCGTATTCCGCAATTTCAGATAGGTTAAGCTATTGCAGAAAAGGTGTAAGACGAAATTCTTAATAAGCTTGACATTGTGGTAGCTGTCTACCAGCTGGTCCCATTTCTGTATTACAGATCTTGCGTCTACTGGATTTGAACACCTCAATGAGCCACATGTCCACCGTCTTGTTCAAATTCGATTAAGTTACGAATCGAATTGGATGGTCATTACAAATTACATCTGTGTAGTAACAATGTACAATCGACTTGACAGCTGTTTACTATTGGAGCTTTAACAAAGTTAAGCATACTGGGCAGACAATGTGGTTTGTAAGAAAACTCCGGGACAGGAAATTTGGTATAAACAAAGCTAATCCATGTGCCGATGGTCATGGAGAACTTACTTTTTGTGAACAAACACTGTGAATTTTTAGTAATCGGAATTAATGTGTTAGCAGTTAAACAAGAACTCATAGACTTGTGTTCTGTTGTCAAATATGTTGACAAATTTGAGGAAATAAGTACCGTGTATCGCTGAAAATTTTAAGAGTGCTTTTGTATGTTGTCTGTGGTGTAAGAGCACCAGGAAAATGAAGCACTCGCTATTAATAGGACTGACTGTAAGCATCATTTGGCAATTTGTGTGATACTGATACAACTCGCGGAATCCAGAAGAACGCATCCGCCAACATTTTACTCGTAGAAAAGCCTATTTTTAACTCACAATAGCAGATGGAATAATCAATTGATTTGTACTGGTTGAATGGTATTTGCGATAGTGACGTCATAAGTTTTTCTGGAATGACAGGATCCTAGTCGGGGTTTGAAAATAGAAGCTAAATGTGACTCTGAAGACACACCTGAAGAATATGGAATCCAAAAGAAGCTGTCTGCCAACTTCCCACACGCAGTCTAGCACATGGTATTCGCAAAAGAAACCAGGTCAAGGAATGGAACCCCGAAGAAATTTTCAGACAACTTCGAACTATGTCACAGCTCCTAGGACACCTAACGGCAGAGCATCGACACCTCTCAAAAGTTGCCTTAAAGGTAAACCCAAAAGAAAACTAGAAACACCTTTTGGGGATCGACTCGTCGATAACGTTTCGTCCCTTCAGAACACATTTTGCCATAAAATGGTACGGAGACCAAGTGCTGTTTCCACCAGAACCGTGCCTTCGATTTTTTTGGAAAGTAAGGACGAACAAGCGAAGATGGACAGAGCAGGGTCAGTCGATTCTTCGGCTGAATCAATCAAATCCGAGGCGGAATCAGTGGACCAACCTTTAAGGCTGCCCTTGTTGACTCTCGCGCCAAAATCGGCATGTAAAATTCGCACTCATCCTAAGGTAATAGATAGAGAAACAGAACGAACCAAATCCGCTGCTAGACTGAAACTGTTAAATCTTATTTACTTCCAATATTCTTGATTCTGGTGACCGATTTACATGACATAATATATAGAAGTGCCTTGCAAAAACTACCGTGGAGTACCATAAGGATTGTTTTGAAAAGTTTTTTTTCTGTGATCAGAATCGGAATATTTTGAAGTCGTTGCCTGAGACCCACAACGCCAGGCATGTAAGAACTGTCGATGTTGATGCATTTTATATTAGCTTTTTAGTGTGTATGGATCTAATTCCGAAGTTCCACGGTTACTATGACTCAAGTAAATCAAAAACGACCACTAATCCACCATCAGAAAGAGAATGTCCTCAAATTAAAATGACAAAATCGGGAAGAATGAATTAATAGCTTTCTTGGCTATCTTGTGGAATTCGCCGTTAACGATACGGGGAGGTGGAAGAGTGATAACAGAACAAAACGATTAGATGTTTCGACCATTATTATGGGACGCTACTCTTTCAGATATATCGGCAGAATTTAGTAGTACACGAAATGCCGAATTGTAATTGTCGTTTTCTATTTGTTTGTTGTCTTGAATTCCATGTTTGAGAACAAATTCAACAGCCTTTAGTCCTTATCTCGAGTGCTGGAACACACGTATTTGTTGTTTCGATAAATTTCAAACATTTGCATTATGCCCCTCTTAGAATTGATGATGGATAACAAAACTGAAAGATCTATATATTTATTTACCCTTCAAAAAATATTTGTTATGTGTTATGTATTCGAATCAATGTTTCCATATCAATTGTAGAGAGTTAAAATAGTACTCAATACATCAATTGTAGAGAGTTAAAATAGTGCTCAATACATCAATTGTAGAGTGATATAGAAATACCACTGTTAAAATAGTGCTCAATACATCAATTATAGAGCGATATAGAAATGTCACTGTTAAAATAGTGCTCAATACATCAATTGTTTGTAGAGTGTTATAAAAATACCACTGTTAAAATAATGCTCAATACATCAATTGTAGAGTGATATAGAAATACCACTGCTAAAATAGTGCTCAATACATCAATTGTAGAGCGATATAGAAATATCACTGTTAAAATAGTGCTCAATACATCAATTGTTTGTAGAGTGTTATAAAAATACCACTGTTAAAATAATGCTCAATACATCAATTGTAGAGTGATATAGAAATACCACTGTTAAAATAGTGCTCAATACATCAATTGTAGAGTAATATAGAACTACCACTGTTAAAATAGTGCTCAATACATCAATTGTAGAGTAGTATTTTGTAGAGTGATATAGAAATACCACTGTTAAAATAGTGCTCAATACATCACTTGTAGAGTGATATAGAAATACCACTGTTAAAATAGTGCTCAATACATCAATTGTAGAGTGATATAGAAATGCCACTGTTAAAATAGTGCTCAATACATCAATTGTAGAGCGATATAAAAATACCACCGTAAAAATAATGCTCAATACATCAATTGTAGAGTGATATAGAAATACCACTGTTAAAATAGTGCTCAATACATCAATTGTAGAGTAATATAGAACTACCACTGTTAAAATAGTGCTCAATACATCAATTGTAGAGTAGTATTTTGTAGAGTGATATAGAAATACCACTGTTAAAATAGTGCTCAATACATCAATTGTAGAGTGATATAGAAATGCCACTGTTAAAATAGTGCTCAATACATCAATTGTAGAGCGATATAAAAATACCACCGTAAAAATAATGCTCAATACATCAATTGTAGAGTGATATAGAAATACCACTGTTAAAATAGTGCTCAATACATCAATTGTAGAGTAATGTAGAACTACCACTGTTAAAATAGTGCTCAATACATCAATTGTAGAGTAGTATTTTGTAGAGTGATATAGAAATACCACTGTTAAAATAGTGCTCAATACATCAATTGTAGAGTGATATAGAAATACCACTGTTACAATAGTGCTCAATACATCAATTGTAGAGTGATATAGAAATGCCACTGTTAAAATAGTGCTCAATACATCAATTGTAGAGCGATATAGAAATACCACTGTTAAAATAGTGCACAATACATCAATTGTAGAGTGACATAGAAATACCACTGTTAAAATAGTGCTCAATACATCAATTGTAGAGTGATATAGAAATATCACTGTTAAAATAGTGGTCAATACATCAATTGTAGAGTGATATAGAAATACCACTGTTAAAATAGTGCTCAATACATCAATTGTAGAGTGATATAGAAATATCACTGTTAAAATAGTGCTCAATACATCAATTGTAGAGTGATATAGAAATATCACTGTTAAAATAGTGCTCAATACATCAATTGTTGAGTGATATAGAATGCCACTGTTAAAATAGTGCTCAATACATCAATTGTAGAGCGATATAGAAATACCACTGTTAAAAAAGTGCACAACACATCAATTGTAGAGTGATATAGAAATACCACTGTTAAGATAGTTCTCAATACATCAATTGTAGAGTGATATAGAAATATCACTGTTAAAATAGTGCCCAATACATCAATTGTAGAGTGATATAGAAATGCCACTGTTAAAATAGTGCTCAATACATCAATTGTAGAGTGATATAGAAATATCACTGTTAAAATAGTGCTCAATACATAAATTGTAGAGCGATATAGAAATACCACTGTTAAAATAGTGCTCAATACATAAATTATAGAGCTATATAGAATGATATAGAAATATCACTGTTAAAATAGTGCTCAATACATCAATTGTTTGTAGAGTGTTATAAAAATACCACTGTTAAAATAGTGCTCAATACATCAATTGTAGAGTGATATAGAAATACCACTGTTAAAATAGTGCTCAATACATCAACTGTAGAGCTATATAGAACGATATAGAAATATCACTGTTAAAATAGTGCTCAATACATCAATTGTAGAGCGATATAGAATGATATAGAAATATCACTGTTAAAATAGTGCTCAATACATCAATTGTAGAGCGATATAGAATGATATAGAAATATCACTGTTAAAATAGTCCTCAATACATTTATTGTAGAGCGATATAGAATGATATAGAAATACCACTGTTAAAATAGTGCTCTATACATCAATTGTAGAGCGATATAGAAATACCACTGTTAAAAAAGTGCTCAATACATCAATTGTAGAGCTATATAGAATGATATAGAAATATCACTGTTAAAATAGTGCTCAAGACATCAATTGTTTGTAGAGCGATATAGAAATACCACTGTTAAAATAGTGCTCTATACATCAATTGTATTAGCGAGTATAGAAATACCACTGTTAAAATAGTGCTCAATACATCAATTGTTTGTAGAGTGTTATAAAAATACCACTGTTAAAATAGTGCTCAATACATCAATTGTATAGCGATATAGAAATACCACTGTTAAAATAGTGCTCAATACATCAATTGTAGAGCTATATAGAATGATATAGAAATATCACTGTTAAAATAGTGTTCAATACATCTATTGTAGAGCGATATAGAATGATATAGAAATATCACTGTTAAAATAGTGCTCAATACATCAATTGTAGAGCGATATAGAATGATATAGAAATATCTCTGTTAAAATAGTGCTCAATACATCAATTGTAGAGAGATATAGAAATACCACTGTTAAAATAGTGCTCTATACATCAATTGTAGAGAGATATAGAAATACCACTGTTAAGATAGTGCTCTATACATCAATTGTAGAGTGATATAGAAATACCACAGTTAAAATAGTGCACAATACATCAATCGTAGAGTGATATAGAAATACCACAGTTAAAATAGTGCTCAATACATTAATTGTAGAGAGATATAGAAATACCACTGTTAAAATAGTGCTCAATACATTAATTGTAGAGTGATATAGAAATACCACTGTTAAAATAGTGCTCAATACATCAATTGTAGAGTGATATAGAAATACCACAGTTAAAATAGTGCACAATACATCAATTGGAGAGCGATATATAATTTAATATTTCTATAAATGGAATTTCAAGTACCACCCACACCAACTGTAAACCACTAACTCTTTCGTCATAACACCCCCTCCTCCCCCGTGTATAAACCGATAGGAAGGTCTTTAATTAGCATCCTGAACAAAGAACAAGGCCAAAGGTACCTCCCATGGCGATTACCAAATGCGTATGTCCGCGATTAAGAATAGAGGTCATCAGTTTCGAACGCAACTTTCAGGCAACCGAGTTGCATACAGCATGATATTGCTCACCATTATCATCCCAATGCAGAAACGTCAAACGTCATTGGGGAAATACACTCCAAATTCCACTTCAGCCATCTAATTAACAAAAGGGTATTAATTATCAAGTTGTTATTCTATATCATTCACGCCGGTTGTTGTTAGAATCTCAAGTGGACTAGTAGCATAAATCTTACATTGATCACGTTCCCCTATAAGATATCAAATATAACTCGATACTACTGTAAATAACTTATATCCTGGTACATTTTATAACCTTATAACCAAAATCCTACGGAAATACGGCAATACTGTTAAAAGGTATACCGATACACATTATGTATTTATCAGGTATATTCTATAAAATATCAAATACTACAGTAAATATTTTGTATCCTGACCACTTTATAACCTTATAACCAAATTCCTACTGAAATACGTCAATACTGTTGAAAGGTATGCCGATACACATTATGTATTTATCAGGTATATTCTAGAAAATATCAAATACTACAGTAAATATTTTGTATCCTGACCACTTTATAACCTTATAACCAAAATCCTACTGGAATACGTCAATACTGTTGAAAGGTATGCCGATACACATTATGTATTTATCAGGTATATTCTAGAAAATATCAAATACTACAGTAAATATTTTGTATCCTGACCACTTTATAACCTTATAACCAAAATCCTACTGAAATACGTCAATACTGTTGAAAGGTATGCCGATACACATTATGTATTTATCAGGTATATTCTAGAAAATATCAAATACTACAGTAAATATTTTGTATCCTGACCACTTTATAACCTTATAACCAAAATCCTACTGAAATACGTCAATACTGTTGAAAGGTATGCCGATACACATTATGTATTTATCAGGTATATTCTAGAAAATATCAAATACTACAGTAAATATTTTGTATCCTGACCACTTTATAACCTTATAACCAAAATCCTACTGAAATACGTCAATACTGTTGAAAGGTATGCCGATACACATTATGTATTTATCAGGTATATTCTAGAAAATATCAAATACTACAGTAAATATTTTGTATCCTGACCACTTTATAACCTTATAACTAAATACATACTGAAATACATCATAATACGCTTTCATATCTGTATTATACTATATAGGTAATCGGAATTGTGCTTTGCAAAGTACACTTGCAATCAGAATAGCAATTTTAAAAGGATACCAACTCTTAGAATGGACTTAATACTTAAAGTCTCAGACTTGGTCAATTAGAGTATATATTCATCAGTTAGACTTACCAGGTCCCATGACTAAAGAATAGAATCTCTATATAACAAAAACATCCATAAAACTAAATAATTATTGAAAAAGGCTTCTAAGCATGTTTCACTTACTTAGTGAATTATTACCAAGTCTTATGAATTTATCGGATTATAGAGAACTTCTGTTGTTTAGTTGTTACACCAGGTAAGTCCACTGAGGATCAAAGACTTGGTTTTGGCTAAGTATAAAAATTTCAAGATTTTGGTCATCCTAAGAGGTAGTATACCTTTAAGGTTGACCTTTTACTCTATTTTGTTTATATTATCAATAGTAAGTTGCTTTGTTGTTATTATTGTGTATTTCCTAATTGAAGCCATGATAACGGACATGTCAATGTTATAGTATTTCCTCTTCACAACATTCTTTAATGACACAACAATATTCAGCACACACGAAGTCCCTTCAGTAACTAAATGCACGTTGTGCTTTGTTAAATTTGAGCTCAGGTCTAATGGACATTCACGACATCAATCCAGTAGCGTTTCTAGGAAAAAATATGTAAGGGCCGAACAGGGGCCACAAAATAGTCAAGGGGGGCATAGATAAATTCTTTCACTATGTAAAATGAAATAAAAAGAAAATGGAGGGGGGGGGGCATGTACCCCCCGTAGAAACGCTACTGCATCCATCGGAGCTGTATCTTGGCTCTTATCTCAGACGTTCGCAGATTTCGATCAGATGTGATATTTATCCGAGCAATATAAATCCACATTTCAAAAGTTGATAAGCTGATGAATTACCAATATGTTATACTGAATTTCTGCCTCGACAGTTGGAAATCGAAAAAGAGCAGGCTAATGCCGCTGTCCTGGCAAAATTTCCGTCATTGCACCCTGCATGGCGTTGCCCGTCTTCATTAGCCCACATGGTGCAGAAAAGTAGGACGCAAAACTCCATTCATTTCATTTCATTTGAATTTCTGGTTTTGTTTTGCGGTTCGGGTCATGTGAATAGTTGTTTTTTTTTTAAAACATAACTGTTCAGTTAAAGATTTCTGTAAATCGTAAAAGGGTAGGCTGATTTTAGGGTTTAAGGTTTTTAGGGTCCTGGCAAAATTTCCCTCATTTTTATCATTGCACACTGCATCAAGTTGTCCGTTCTTATTAGCCCAAAGAGATGTAGAAAAGTAGGACGTAAAACTCTCTTCAGTGTAACAATATCGTTTCACACAGACCTTAAAGATTTCATCAAGATGTTGACTCTCCCAAATTCCAGCTATTGACATGATATGAGAAACAAAGCTGTAGACATGTAAATATTTTGCTCTTCGTCATTAAAAAGTTGGGATGGAATAATAAACTCTAGACTTTCAATGGAACTGTTTATTTTCCTACTTAAACTTGCATTCCATCTACTTGAGAAAAACGGTTCCCATTAGACGGTTGTCGTGCGTAGAAATAGCAGGCCCGCAGCCAGACTTGATTCATTGGAGGGGCAAGTAATATATCTGGAGGGGTAATGGTGTATGGTGTTTAATTGCAGTAATGCAATGGGTCAGAATTTTTTCAAGGAGCAGTCAATTTTTTCGGAGGGGGGAGGGGGGTTGGTCTTTGACCCTTAAACTACGGGCCCAAAAAAAAGTTTTTTTAAGTACCAAAGTAACATTATGACAGTTTTTCGTTCTATTTTTTCCTTCGTGATTCGAATTGAATTCACCCATCAATCTTAATCATCCAGACTGTAATCTTCAGAAATCTAAATTTCGTCGTGCGAAAATTTAAAGTTTACTTCGTTGAATTTTGTAATGTAAAATGGAACCACTTCCGTAGCTTTAAACCAAATATTTGGAGCTATATTTATCGCATCTTCCACATTGCCACATTTGTTTGAATTTGAAAATGACTCAACGTCGCCAAATGAAGAACAATCCTCGAATCTGTGGATAGCATAATTTTAGACGCCTATTAGTAAAGTTATCTCGAAATTCCGAGACTCTTAAACACAGTTGTTATTAACAAAGTTATCTTCGGCTACACATGTAGTTTGTAGTGTTTAGTCTTAATCATCAGAAGTGCTTTGGTCGTCGAAAACCAGTTTTTCTCTTTCGAAATCCATTTGTGCTACAGGCTGTGCAAGATAAAGAGATTATGTCATGGATTGCCCTGATAAAAAAAAGCTGACCAACCAATTCCATTACTAATACTAAACACCATACCACCATTGCCCCTTCGGATATATTACTTGCTCCTCCAAACAATTAAGACTGGTAGCCAGGGACTGATGCTGTGTTCGTTACAGATACCTCAACAGTTGCAAACCGAAAAACAGAATGCAAACTTTCCCTCACTGCACACTTCATGGATTTTTTCTTCTCCTTTATTCCTTATCATAGTCTAGGAATTAGTTGGAGTTGAATAAGTACAATGTATTTTTTTTAATTAAGTTCAATAACCGTCTGATGAAAAGAGACTAGTTTGATGGGAGGTTTACCGTTAAAAAACAATCGATTAAAGTCTTACAACAATATTGCTCTTACAAATTCCGAAATGTGGAATAAAAGAAAACGAAAGAAATTAGCAGGATGGCTACATCTTGATTCTAGTCGAATAAAAACATGGTTCAATAAAAAATCAGGCATTCTTATCGCTGTTTTGGCTACAACCTTCCGAGTTCGCCATCTTACCCATGATGTATTGATTTGAGTGTCTGTGTGGAAACCAAGACCAGACATCGGAAGGATATGCCAAGCGGAAGGAGTTCCGGTCTTGCATATCGCAAAGGTTATATATGCGAGAGTCTTAGATGTGATAACGAAGTCATCGGTCGAGTAGAGTTACTTTTGGTAGTTCTGTAGGAAGAGCCAAATTTTGTCGCTTTCGTGGTAAGGCCAACTGTAGTAACGAAAGACCAGTGGCCCATTTATCATAAGGACTGGTTGAACCAAGTCCATGGGCCCCCGTCTCTAAAGAGACCCCTCGTACAGAATAAAACAGATCGAAAATCTTTAAATTGACTCATAGAGGGAGTTGGAATGCTGGGGAGCATTATGTTAAAAACGAGTTTCCTGAAGAGGGGCATCGGCCCACTTAATTTCCCCGGACTGCCACTCGTCTAGTTGAGCCAAAGGCAAAAAGATTGATTCCTTACAGAGACAAAACTTACAGCCGAAGGGCTGATGGTGAATTCCTTGTCACTTGATATCAGATACAGATTCTGTGATCGCAACTGACGACAACAGTTCATCAAAATCACATAAAAGTTTCATTGTACCAATCGCTGCTTTTACATGACACGCTTTGATTGGTTGAAAATACTACCTTTGGGACAAACCTTTGGTAGAAAACATGTTAGATTAAAATGTACAGATATCAGAAACGATGCGAAATATTAGATTGATATTGCCCAAGTCCGTGCCGTTATTCAACATTACAGCCGATTTGGCCTTTTGTAGTTTTATCTCGAAGTACACTGTTGCACTCTAATGACTTGGGAGTTATCAGATGGTATTTAACTACTTAATGTGTATTTTTTACGTGCTATCTAGTTATACGAACTGAAAAAGAGCATAACACTATGACATTAGGGAATAACAATTCCGTTCACAGTTTACATGGTAGTAAACATAAGTGGTGCCAATATATCCTGATAGTACAAGAATAGGCCAACAGATAAAGAGATCGAGATTACTGTAGTTTATACGGTTAGCGCAATATGCCAACGTTTGCGTACCTCTACCTCAAACTAAGTTATAGAGCAAGCAGAGAGGATGAATGCTCTTTCCTCTTTTCATTTATTTGAAAAAGGAAGGGCTTACATGGACAAAGCGTCTAGTCGTTCGGATATGACAATAAACCGAGGCCCCGTGTGTTACAGGCTGTGCACGTAAAAGATTCCTCTGCAGTTGGAAATCGAAAAAAAGCAGGCTAATGCCGCTGTGCTGCCAAAAATGCACCCTGCATGGCGTTGCCCGTCTTCATTGGTCCACTTCATTTCGTTTCATTTTTGAACTGAAAACAGGCTTGGTAATCCAAAGAAATTTCAGCCTATGGAAAACAATTTTTTTGTACCTTTTTGCCCCGAAAAAGATCTCAGAATGCAGAATGCAAATATTTTATAAAATTTTCTTGGAAAAACCCTCTCACACGCACCATGGGAGGCTGGCATCTATGGCGCTTTGACAGATTTGAAATCTGAACGTCAACAGTTGTCCCCCTATTAAGTCAGTCTGTCCCCAATTTGTACTCTCACTCTTGGAGGAATGGAACCGCCACTCGGCATGCAAGTAAGTCTTTTCTTGGACTAGATTAAATAACGTTATGGGAGTTTCCAGTTTCGGACTATAATATGATTCGGTATAATCATGCTACCACACGTTTGAAGTGGAATATTTAAAGTGAAATAAATGTATAATGCCCCCGGGGTTAGCCAATGTGTTTGTTTATAAAAATATATATAGATAGCTAATATAAATATATCTCTAGCTAGTATATGTTATTCTTGTCTCCAATTCTATTATGTTTATAAAATTTTATAAATTCATTATTATCGTGGAAGTGATCTTGTTGAATTGATGAAAAAATGTCGTTATCCTCCTGCAAGCAAATGTACTTGGAGACCCCCTTTTAGAATTCTGCGCAAGAAGCTGTTTCTATTGCATAAACTGCATGAACGCCTGGACACCTTTCTCTGAATCATGTTCGCTTATGCTGCGGGCACACGAACGATCTTGGTAGACGTCGACCAGGGTCTTGTCAAGAGTTTCACCGAGCGACTAGGAGCACACGAGGATACAAAAACATCTCCAGTCGGTCGTTTTCGTTTTATTTGTCGATAACCACACATGGATCATACAATTGAATGGAAAATGAATCTGATTGGATCGTGATGATCTGTCTTGCAGACGATTAAACCATCGGCGACAAAGACTGTTCGTGTGTCCGCATAATAATCCAAGATAACTTACTTCTAGATGTCAAACTTTTCAGCACGGGAGAAAAAGTTGCAAAATCAGATCACAAACGCTGGTTTTCTTCTGTGGGTGACTCCAATTGTTATCCATGATCTGAAATTGGTATGCATCTTTCGTTCCGGGTCATTTAGTATTCAACCAATCAAATGCTCTGTTAAATGAAAGATTTTCGTACTTACACCAAATGCAACTTCGTTTTTCCATGATTATTTGGTAAGATCATGGTTAAATTTCATTTTAAACAAAATGATGAAAAAATTCCAAATATTCTGTGAAATCAGCAATACCTCTTAAAAGATCATCTCAAATTCCCTAATCTTAAAATATATCATAATCTAATATTTATGGCTAACTTTTGTTCGGCTGTCTTTAATAGAATAATGTTTCACTACAGGTATTCCGAGACTTACTATGAAACTTACGATAACCTTTACAGTCTCTGAACTCGAAATAGACACAACACGAATTTCTTTTTTTCATATTTTTTGTGGGGTTATAAAAAAAGTTGAAGTTTTACGTCTTACTTCTTCAAATTCTTACGACCGTTCTTTGTTGGTTTTATAAGGACTAGTCTCACCAAGTAGTGTGCGATGAGGGAAATTTTGTCAGATTGGTTTAGGAATACGGGTTGAAAAATTCCAAGGTATCATCTCGTCCTATGGCGGGATTGAACACTGAGCTAGCGTCTAACTCACCGGGGCTACCCTAGAACATGTGTAGAACAGTAAGTCGGGTTCACATGGTAATCACATGTAACTGAAGAGTTACATTTAGTTGTAACGAAATCAACGAAATACGAACCATCGAGGCTCAAGATGTCTTTGATTTCAGTGAAGGAGGTTTATTTGTATGTTTAGTTTAAATACTGCATGTTTATCATGAAAAGATCGACACGCAACTTTTATTCAATTTTCTCAGAAGAGAATATGACACCGTGTCATCAGTTATAATAATAAATCATTTTGCACCATCAAACGTTTGGGGGTTTGGAGAAAATGTTAACCGCTATTTGATACATGATGGTATTTGTTGGTAATGTGTGCTCTTCATTAGTTCAACTTACCACTGCGTGTGCCTCTCCGTTGCTTCAAATTTAATTGTAACGATCCCCATCTAACAAATATGTGTCAGAATGCACCAAATCAATTTAATTTTTAGAAAATTTTCCTGGAAAGTACAGTACTCTCTCAGACGCTCCATGAGAGGCTTGAGTTTATAACATCACCACAGAGTTGCGGTAATTTGAATTCGGCCTTGACAGTTGTTCGCCAATCGAGTCAGTCTGCACCCTATTTGTATCCCAAGGCTCTTGGGAAGCTAGTGCTACACCTGCCGTTTTGTTAGGTGACCGTATGCATAAAGCCAACCATGGTCGCATCTATTTAATGATGCGTCGTTATTTAAACGACCATGGGTATGCACACGTATGAGCCGCTCGTTTTATTAGCTCAATCAGAAGCAGACAAATAAAACATATAATGGCAGGCCCAGACTTGATTGTTTGGAGGGGCAAGTATATGTATCCGGAGGAGTATTTTTGTTTAGTTGCAGTAATGGTCGATTGTCGGGTGGGGGCGGGTTCACGCACAGAGCTACGGGAGAAATTCATCTACATACCTCAATGAATACATTGACTCAAGCTACTTGTGTATGGTATTTATCTCTAGTCTATAACATCTTATGTCAAGAACGGATGATAAGAGGCCAATCGAATAAATATTAGAAATATTAGGAACACTACTCGAATATGCCATACACATCATATCGTGTGTTATATCAATTGCAAATGGGCAATTTATACGTAAAGGTATATCGCCATCTAGGTAGTTATTTTTTAGTATCGCAATTAGACGTCAGGTTTATCTATAATTATATTAAGCTAATAACTTACATCGAAAATGACGACAAGTCCACAGCAATTGCAAATTATACACAAATTCTGATTTAAGCTGATTCGATTCACCATAATTTTAGCTGAGTATATCACTTTCCGGTATCGCAATTCGACATCAGGTTTATCTGTAATTATATTAAGCTAATAACGACAATTCCAAAACTATTGCGAATTATGCACGAATTCTGATGTATTTCTTTAAGCTGGTCCGATATTAACCTGATGTATTTCTATAAGCTGGTCCGATATTAACCTACTGTATACCTTTCATATCACTTTTTAATGTTCGAAATTTGCTGGAGGCAGTATAGTTGTGACAAATTACAGTAAGACGAATGGATTTGGATTCAAAAATATTCCTACCATAACACAGGGGTTTTCTTTCTATTAACTCTTTCAGGACCCTTGATCGATTGCATTACCCCCAGCATCCTTACAACCTTGTGATTTTCTCTTACGTCTTCCCTGTAGGCTTGTTCATGTCTGAGAATATAGCCTCACTGAATACAATTAAAATACTAAAAATCTATGCTAAACTACAAAGCGCCTCATTACGTTTCCACAGAGATTCTGGGTTTCTTAGAGAATTTATATTTTATGTTCATTCAAGTATTTATGGCTTCAGTTTTTTTTCAACTACTGTAAACAGAACATTACTTACTCTGGAATTTGAACTCATCTGACCTAGTTAACCAAATGGGCATTAAGGTTGACCTATTAAAAACATTATTACTATACGTTAAACCAATGGTCAACAGAACCCTTTTAGTCAATACTATTTACATTAACAACGGTTAGTTTTGTACCAATTGTATACGCTGCTTTGTGGTTGATTTACAGATACACAAGATGAAATAACCGTTGTGTTGCCTAGAAAAGACTAGATGATACAATTGGACTTTAGTTTCGCGATCCTTACGTTAGATGGAGGTGGATTAGCCAGGCAGCGTGCAATGAAACAACTTTCTTTCGATATAATGCATTGTCTATAGTATTCGTGGTTTATTACCCCATCCGAAAGACCAGAAGCTTACCCATGCCAGTTCCTCCGACATTAGGGAGCCTAGTTAGAAATACAAAAGTATTTCTTCGGCCTATATCGAAATTAAACCCATACCTTCTGTTAGTGTACAAAGCAAACCAACCTATCCCATTTTTCAACTCGTTTTCCGCTGTCACTGTCAGTGATGCATGCCGCCGGGGCTAGCATGGGAAAAGCATATCGGATGGGACAATAAACCAAAGCTCCATGTACTACAGGCAACGCACGTCAAAGATTTTCTTCAATATGAAATTGAAAAAGAGTATGCTTATGCAAATTTTCCCTCATTGGACCTCATTACACACTGCATGGCGTTGCCCGTCTTCGTTAGCCTATAAGCGCAGGTTAGAAGATTTTGTGTCACTGAAGCATCTTTGTTAAGCGGGGTCCCGTAGCCAGACTTTGACGTTGCCTCCCCTTGACCCCCTGTAGTTACGGGTCTGACTGGGGCTCCATCTTGTAATTTACGTGAAAAGTGAGAACATAATTATCTTTTTTAAACGTAGATCGAATTTTTAAAAACTAGTAATATTAACCCTACTGTATAACTTTAAAACTATTTGTCATGAATTAAAATGTGAAATGATATTGTGTTAAATACGATATTGGACACTAGTAGTTTCTCTGTCTACCATTATAATCCTTGGGGTCATACAGTTAAACTGCAACTCTCCGCGTTCGATCGACGAGATGAAAACAGCTAAATGACATAAACCTTCCTTTTCAAATTGCGACGGTGAGCTGTGATCACTATTACCGATTGGCTTAGCTAAAAATATTTTGTTTCTAAGACTAAGGCACGATTGGTCGTAAGGATGGCGAATCTGTCTCTTTAAGGATCCGACGTACACGACAGACGTCATTACGAGCTCTAAATCACATAGACAGAGAAACTTGAAATACGATTTGATCAAGAACATGTTTTCCAAACACAAGAAACAAAAAAATCTTAAAAATTGTATCATAGTGAAGTCATGCGATTTGAAAAGTTCACCATATTGCATATATTATTCTTAATTCAATGATTCTAAATAGGTTACATCTTCTGACGCCCTTTGTATCTTAAAGCGGCATTATGTAAAATTTATATTATAGATGTAACGTAACGTTGAAAAAACGAAATGAAAATGAAATGAATGGAATTTTACGTCCTAGTTTTCTGCATCTTGTTGGCAGCGCCATGCAGCGAGCAATGAGGGAAATTTTGCCGTTTACGATTTCCAACTGTCAAGGGATCTTTACTGTGCACAGGCTGTAGCACGCGGGGTTTCGGTTTTTTGTCCCATCGGACTAGACCCTTTTTCAATGTCAGCCCCTGTGTGCTGTATCACTGACAGGGGGTAATGTACTGTTTCCGGACTGTTTTTGAAATATTGATAACTACATGCAGTTTTTAGGTCAAATAGCACTAACTCTTCTTACATTACTCCAAACTTCTACAGTATTAACAAAAACGAATATATTGTTGAACACTGGGAGAAAAGATTTTGAATTCAATGCCTCTGAGGAAAACCCACAAAATCCACCTTTAAAGTAGTACTACAAAAAAAGTGCATATCTGCGTTTGGTTTTTGAATCATTTGTTGACATGTGTTTTCTGCTGTTTGCGGCATCTTAATGTCTGAAGTAAGTATTGCATGGATAACATTTTCTTATAAGTTTGGTTTCCTCACATGTGTATAGCAATATTATGTGCTCAGAATCTTTGGTTGCAATCCCCCCGCCTCTCAACTAAACTTTTAGGATTCCAAAAAGGCTTAGATAATAGGTTACTTATCCTGTATTTTTTGGGCGGGTTTCGATACTTTTTTTTCGGGTCGCAAATCAAAACAGTTTTACGTTATACCTTTCTAGTTCAGGTTGGGCTAATGACAGTGATGATTAGCGTCACGCAGTATGCAATGAGGGAAAGGTCGTCACGACAGTTCCAAAAGCTTTATGTTCTTGAGATCTTATGGAACGTGTAATATACCGCAATTGCTGCCTCATCCGAAAGACTACACGCCAATTGTCCTGGATTAAGCGAGGAAGCGCCTTGCTCCCAATAGACAAGAGGTCATTGTTCCTGCTCACGGAAACGTGCGCTGAAGATCAACTGCTGTCTAAAATACGAAATGGGGTGGAAAATATGCAACAAATCATGTAATTGACATTGTGCACGATACACGATCTCTGAGGAATTGCATTTAAAAGGTTAGCAACACATCGAATACCTCTTGTTTTTTATTAGAGACATGGGCTCGCCTTTACATGTATTTAGCTGTATAAACACAATGGTTTTTGGCGTCGACTATTTTGGATGTGCTAGCTTAATATAAGAAATAAGTAATATACATGTAAATTATTTATTTATTTTTGTAAGAAGACGAGCATTGTGCAATTAGGGAATTTTGTGAAGATAGAATTTTATTTTCGATTTCATCTACTAAGAAAAATCTATGGCAGACTGACCCGGAGTTTATGCGTTTAACAAGCTGTATTGACATGAGGACTTACATGAAATTAATTAAATGAATCTTTACGTCTTACTTTTTTTCACCTCGTTGGCTAATGAAGACAAGCAACTGTTGCCAGGATAGTGGCATTAGCCTGCTCTTTTTCTTTTCCAACTGTCGAGGGATCTTAAACGTGCACAGACTGTAGCACACGGGGCCTCGGTTTATTGTCCCATCCGAACGACTGGACGTTTTTTCTATGTCAGGACGTGAGGACTTGAACATTTCTAAAAGTACTAGCTTAACATAATGATTAGTGGTATACACCTGATATTACATAATATACAAAGTACTATAGATTTTCTACTTTTCAGCTCTGTTAACGGCTTACAAAAATTAGGTAATTTCGCAATACATTGGAATTTGTCCTTTTTCTATTTTCACCTACTGAAATAAAAAGCCTATGGCACGCAGGCCCTTGATGTATGCTCTGTTCATAATTATGCAGGTTCGTCATCCGTTTGACCAATTGTACCTTATTTTCAGAAACGGGAATTTTTTTAGCGAATCCAAATGGTGATAGAGTAAACGAACCTTCAAATCCTGTGTCCACAATTATGCGCGTTTAAAGTTAAAATGGCGACTCGTCATTGCTCGACACTCTGATATAGAAATGATAATGCTCAGTCCGAGGTATTTTTGAAGGAATTATGTGTTTTTTGTGCATACCTAGTACTTCTGAAAACTATTTACATATATTCAATACCCAAATCAACCCCCTAATATGTCGAATCTGTCCTTTTAAAGACGATATCGAAAATGAAGTTAAGAAACTTCTTGACAAACTATGGTGCCTTTCGACTCACTTCATTTACAATTTAAACTACATCTATACACAGCCTTTTTACTACTTACTACAGTAATATATATATATATATAAGTTCACAGTCAATGTATTGGCCAAGACGTTATACCAACGTCCAATCAGAAGGCAAGATGCACGTGACTGACTCGACGTCTGCGCGAAATCTACTACGTCACGAATCAGACGGACATTTGAAAAAAATCGTCTGCTATAAAGATTACACAATATATTAAATTGCTTCATTCATTCGATTGACAGACATGAAATTCAACTCTTAATGCATTATTCAGCTGGATTTTTTTTCACGTAATATTTGGATACACATTGTTAAGCGACAATCGTCACTTGCAGAAATTAAAAAACCTTCAAACGTCGAATTGTCGTTGCGATATATCATAGCTTTAAAGACGTCTTTTAGAAACGGAGTTCGGTGTATTTTTTATTGCAAGAAAGTGACCACACTTAATTGCAATTCTGACGAAGCATAACAGTAGCGATTTTGAACTGTGCGTTTTAAAGCAAAATATTTGAATTCATGGAACTCAAAATTGTTATATACAGCAAAAGGGTGATTAAGAATTTGTGTGTGCCTTCGTAAAAAAAAACGAAATAAAGAAATATTTAGGGACGAATTGCGAATGGAATGATCAACTAAAAACTTTCGTTAGAATTTGTTTGTTTTGGTGAAATTGAGTGAATGAAATAGGAATACTTCAGCTATTAGTATAAACATTTGGTAATCTTTAACAAAGAAAACATAAGCGGCTTGACCATTTCACGTATTCGTTTTTTACTCATTTAGAATACAGTGTCGACTGTAGCATAACAATCCATCTACACAGATCTTGAAAATTTTGACGTTTTGTGATACATTTTGCTGTCAATATCTTGAAGACTGTTATTTGCAATCAAAATTATGGATTAATCACAATTTTTTTTATTTTCGTACAACAAATTGTGTTGGGCTTTCATTAGAAAATATCTGAAGGTGCTCAAGACAGCATGCCCAAAACATTGTGAATTTGGATATAGTGAATTGCCTGTGAAGATTTTATTGCGTTCACAATGAAGTTTTGGTGTTGTATACTCGTGTTGTTGGAATATATGATCTCAGATAGGAAATTTGTTAGCGCTGCACCAACGGAACACAGACCGTTTCGTGGAGGGTAAGCATTTCCAATATTTTTATTTTTTCTCTCCTATTTGGTTACGAGAACGAAACAGCCACGCAAGCCACAAGGATAACAACTTAAGATTCCGTGCTGGTCCTTGTACCTACCTATACTACGAGGAGGTGGGACGGTGGCAAAAAGTTCGGTATCTCTTTTGCTTGAACCATAAGAAGGGAAGAAACAACCACTCTATACAAGGATAACAACTTAGGTTCCTTGTTGATCATTGTTCCTACCTATACTACGAGGAGGTGGAAGGGTGGTAAAAGGCTGACTCAGCAAAAAAACTTGGTGTACAAGTTCGGCTTGAACCATAAGAAGGAAAGAAACAACCACCCTTTACAAGCATAACAACTTACGTTCCTTGCTGGTCCTTGGCCAGTCCTCTTCGCCATGCATGCTGTACAACAATATACAGGGCCAGTAGGAAACAAAGTGAGACATATTTCAAACTATGATTTTTACACGTTTTTAATAATAAGCCAAGTACTAACGATCCGAACCGCTAAACGAAACCCGAAATCCAAAACAACATATTGGCAAAACATTGGTAGCAGCCAATGGACATTTCACATGGGGAAGTATATCAATAATAAGTGAGTAATTATTTCATAATGAAATAATGGAATAAGACCCACGGCCAACAGTTTTCATAGCATTTTGAAACCCTTAAAAATCGTACCAAGTTTTTTGGTTGTTTTTTCCGCTGATAACTGGATGTACCCCTAACCATATACATACATCATAGCAATACGTTTTGGCATTTTCTAATAACGTCGTCTTCGTCATAAATTTAAGAGAATTAAAATAAGATAAATCTCACTCTCTCAGCTGGAAGGTTGGTAAAGGTGGAATTACACCGACTGATAAGAACCCGACACGCTGAGATACACAAGACTCATTGGAAATGTCAAATATCTTTCTATCAAGGCCGACTGTCAGTTACGTTCAAGCTATGGCAACGAAAAAAACCGACACATACCTACCAATATCCCAAAGCTAGACCACTCTTTTGTTTTCTCCAAAATATTTAATGATGTATTGGGCTCTCAAGGAAGTGTATCTTTTATGGATTTTCCAACACAAGCCTTCGGTAAATGAATCCCTACAAAAGGGATGTAGAGTTGTCAAAACCAATCGCAGAATGCACCAGGTGTTCCTGAAAGGTAACCATGTCATGAATTCTTAACCACAGTAGTAAAGGTGGAGCCAAATCTAAAAAATAGTTTGGACTTTGGATAAAGGACACGGGAATAACGCTTGTTGGTGGGAGACTTCTTCGAATCGTGTGGATTGTACGCTAGAGAATACAGCCAATGAGTCTGTGAATACAGAGCCATAGTGCAATCCAATAAAATGGCTGCATTTCGTGATACAAAAATAGTGGCTGTTGCAGTCAAGGTATGAGTACGAAGTTCGTAACAGCTTGACTTTGTGAAGAATGATCCGATGGTAGGCGCGTCGTTGGGCCTAATGATCATTGAACAGTCTTTAATTCAGGAAGCCACTTATTGAGCTACTTGCTCAAAACATAGTGATCGAACATTGACCAAGAAGTGTTCTTGAAATCAATTAACACCATTACGTAAGTGGTGCTTCTGAAGACCCACTTCTTGTGACTTATTTACATTGTTGTAAACGGATCTTCCATTTTCATCGGCTATAGCAGAAGGTCAGTTACGTAAATAGTGGTTTTTCTGGAAATCTATCCTTGTAGAAGTTTGATTGCCCATAGCAGAAGGTCAATGGCGTAGGTCTTTTACTAAAGTGAAAACTTATCAGTACACAGGACAAATTTAATTGGCCATAACAGAAGGTCGGTGGTCGAATATCTGTTACGTAAATTGTGGTATTTCTGGAAACCTATCCTTACAGAGATCTTCAAATTTAACAGAAACAGAGTAAGAGAAGGTTACTGGTGTATATCTGTTACGTAAATTGTTTTTCTAGAAACCCATTCTTTCAGGGTTCTTCAAATTTAATTGGCCATAACAGAAGGTCAGTGGGGTACATCTGTTACATATATTATGGTATTTCATAAACCTATCCTTCGTCTACTTAGCGTTTAAAGGATCTTTAATTTTAATTGGTCACCTGAAAGTCAGTTAGTGTGTTGAGTTCGTCCGCGATCTTAGTTTTTGTTTCTTTAGTTGTGATGTTTTTAACGACCTATAACTATATTACATCTTTTAAATTTTCATTCCACAAGACCAGTTGCATATATATCTGTGAAGTAGCCCAGAGACCTTAGATTTTGTTACACATCTGGTATTTCTGAAGAGCTGTATTTCAAATGCTTGGCTTAAAATGATTTAATTTCAATTGGGTATATCAAAAGCTGTGAAGTGGCCCAAATTCCTCAAGTTTTTTTTTCTTAAGTGATATGTTTGAAAATCTAACTTTGCTTTAAATCAGTCGATTTTAATTGACCATATCAAAAGCCAAGAGACCTTAGTTTATTTTACTCATGTTTGTGAAAATCTAACCTTGACATGAGCAGATCGTCTATTTTAATGGACCATATCAGAAGGCTAGTGATGTGTATCTGTTATGTTGGTTATGTAGCTCCCACGAATTCAACTATCCTTCGTATTCGTGGCTTCATAAGGACCTTAAGACTTTACATAAACAGATCTATAGTTCTAATTAGTCATATCAGAAGGCGAGTGGTGTGTACCTGTTAAGTAGCCAGTAGACCTTAGATTCTGTTACTGTTACTGAAGTTACAACGTATATTGAATTCATTTGAAGAACTATCATGGCTTAACAAAGAACTTAGACCAAGATTTGAGAAGAACAGATCCTAAATTTTAATTGCTCATATCAGAAGGCGAGTGGTGTGTATCTGTTAAGTAGCCAGTAGACCTCTGTTTGCCACTCGTGATAAGAAGAATGTTACACAACCAATTAACCTGTTACACTTCCCTGATATTTGATCTCGGGTCTTCATTAAAATGTTAAAAAGTTTAGTTCACCTTTTGGCTTGTACTCTTTTGGAGCAATTACAGGCCTGTAGCCCGACTTGATTGTTCGGCGGGGCAAGTAACAATATATCTGAAGGGGCAATGGTGTATGGTGTTTAGTTGCAGCAATGAAATTAGTCGGTTGTCCGATTTTTGTCGGGGAAAGGGGGTTGCTTTCTTTTGTCATTGGTTTTCTGGTTCGATGGTATTTGCTGTTTCTGGTTGGACACCCAGTCTTTAGTATCATTATGACATTTGGTTCAGATCAAGTTGGTATCCAAAGAATGCTTCTGACAACACCCCGATGCCACTCCTGCTACTGACAGTTGGTGTCAAGGGCCTGCTATGTTTGTGTGGTAATGTTATTGGCCTCAATCTATTAAATGGAATTGTCTTTTTGAAATCAATTCTAAATTTCTCCAACCATTTATACTGTAACGTTTTCATATAGCACCTAAATATATCAAATATAAATGAATCAAATTGTATCCAATACAACAGTGCTGTAGCCACGACAATTTTTGACACAATGTGGTCATCTTGTGTTCATATGGTTAATATATAAAACAATAACATTCCATTCACGGCTATTTATGACTGCCAGACGACAATCTTTTACCAGAAAAAAAGTTTTGCCATGTGTTGGCAGTCTAATATTAGACCACACTCTCGTTCCGTTTTTTTGTTAGCTTTTGCTTTTTAATATAGCCACTTCAGTTGGGGTCTTAAGAGGTGTATTCTGAGAAGCATTAGATACTGAATGAATGCACCTTTTGTTCGCGTCACAAAATACCAGCGCTGGATCATGGAATATGAATATGATTGGATGGCGGTGTCATCAAACCGACGAATGTTCAAGAAGACTGTCTTAAGACCTATACTGAAGTGGGTATATTAAAAATAAAAGCTAGTAAATAACGAAACGAAAGTTTGGTCTAATTTTGAATAAGACTGCTGGAATATTGTTACAAAAATGTGAAGCATTTAAAAATCTTAAACATTTTCAATTTTTTTTGAATTCCTTAAATTTTCATATAATGAATTTCAAAGCCAACGTTACAACGTACTTACTACTAATTGCATTCAAAGGCCAACACAGTGGGTAACAAGCATGTGTTGATGGCTCAAATTCACTTTAAAGGAAAAAACAGAGACCGCGATCGGAGCCTTGCGCTTGTGAACTAATTGCATAACCATGAATAAAATATGCTGACATTACTCGAATGATGGGAAAATAAATAATCTGCAATGAGACCTATCTCTAAAACTTTCATTAAATTGACGTAAAAAATATCGGTATGATAATATATGTACTGATAAGTTTGACAGATATTCTCTTTTATCAGATTTAGGATGCTAGTCGTCACGTTCCTTTTTACACTTCTTTGGTAATTGAACACCAGGCTTCGGTTTCTAAATTAGTTGAGTGTGGCGTGTGTGTGTTGTTATACGGGTTGGCATTTTAGTTGTGCCTTCGTATATGCATACACATGCGTCACGGAAGCAATCAGACATATCACCGTTCTCATTGGTCCGTCTTGATAAGCCAATCTCGAGAAAACAAATTGCATATTGAACAAAACCTTGTAAAATACTATTAATGCTACTTATTATATCTATAAAGGTATATCTTGTAGAAATATTTCTATGTATCTCTACAATTGATGTATTGAGCACTATTTTAACAGTGATATTTCTATATCGCTCTACAATTGATGTATTAAGCACTATTTTAACAGTGGTATTTCTATATCGCTCTACAATTGATGTATTGAGCATTATTTTAACAGTGGCATTTCTATATCACTCTACAATTAATGTATTGAGCACTATTTTAAAAGTGGTATTTCTATATCGCTCTACAATTGATGTATTGAGCACTATTTTAACAGTGGTATTTCAATATCTCTCTACAATTGATGTATTGAGCACTATTTTAACAGTGGTATTTCTATATCGCTCTACAATTGATGTATTGAGCACTATTTTAACAATGGTATTTCTATATCGTTCTAAAATTGATGTATTGGGCACTATTTTAACAGTGGTATTTCTATATCGCTCTACAATTGATGTATTGAGCACTATTTTAACAGTGGTATTTCAATATCTCTCTTACAAGAAAGAAAGTGTTGTATTGAACCCTATTTTAACTATTGTTTCTATATCTCTCTACAAGTGTTGTATTGAACACTATTTTAACTATGAAGATATTTTATTATTGTAGCTATAGCTTGTATACAGAATCCCAGATGATATACCTTATCGCTTTATAGAATTAGATGTTCCTGAATCAAGATAACTTGGGTTCGAGAAAACCGCAGTGCAATGGAACTCAGTTTTCTCTAGTGCACTTAAAGGGACAGCTTCGCCATTTTGAGGGGTTGACTTGAGTCAATATGTAAATAGTCTTCAACGAGACATGTACCAAAATCGTATAATTCCTTCAAAAATACTTAAAACTAGAAATTTTACTCACTATTTCTATCTATATCTTTCCTATATATCACAGATATCTTAAATTGACGAGTCGTCCTTTTAACATTCAAACGCAGATAATTCTGTATGCAAATGGATTTGAAGGCTCAAATTTCGATGTTGAGCTATGAACACTATTACTAATGAACTCAGATAAATAATTCCAGTTTCTGAGACTAAAGTATGTTGCTTTAAGGAACATATATTTTATATATGCCTTTCTGGCTCATCAACTTTAAGCCATATTCTGTTAAAATTATATACATTAACAAGTCAGCAGGCGGTCTACATATTTATATGTTAAACACAATAGACAAACAGGAAACAACTTATGTTTGTCATATTTTATACTGTGACAAGTTTGGCACTAATGCCGAACATTACTGGCAACTTTAGAACCCGACACTCAAATTTTATACTGGAATCCTAACACCATCATGCACGGCATTTATACCGGAAATAGAATTCATCTTCTGCATAGCTTGCGTCATCCATGCTAACATTTTTGGGGGTTGATTTTAATTTTGAATATATGTAAATAGTTTTCAGAAGTACTAGAAATGTATGAAAATCACATAATTCCTTTAAAAATACTTCAAACTAGGAATTTTACTCACTATTTCTATATATGTCTTTTCTATATATCACAGAGTATCTTAAATTGACTTGTCGTCATTTTAACATTCAAACGCAGATAATTTTGGACACAAATGCATTTGAAGGCTCAAATTTCGACGGTGAGCTGTGACCATTATTACTGATTGCCCAGCTAAAAAATTCCTGTTTCTGAGACTTAAGTATGATTGGTCAAAAAATAGTCTCCCTCTACCTGTCCCTTTAACATACCATGCTATGAAATCTTTTTCTGAAAGGGCGGAAACCCATCTTTAAATAACAGAATCGGTTAACGACACCAACAAATAATATGTTTTCCATAATTTCATGCAAATAAACATCTACAATTCCGTCAAAATGTTTATTTTCTTATGCAAATAATTGGCCTTTAAAAGACAACGTTCTGCCTTTCTATCGCGTTACATTTGACCCATTGGCTCAAATAGAATCTGGTTTTCCTCTAAACCTTTAATATGAAACAGTAAGAATTTGCTAAGCGATTCACACGCTACTTTTCGACTACATTGAGCTTTGAATTGAATTTTTTCTCTCATTCATAAATATTCTGTATGCAATGTGGGTCAATAGTAATATAAGGATCAGTAATTTAACATTTGAAATAGACACACTTCCCTCACAGAAAATTCACGTCAAAAAGTCCTACTTTTTTGACTTAAAATTCCCCGCTGTAATATCATGTTTACAAATAATAACATTTCCAGTGGTTAACATTTTCATCAACCCAAGGGCAATACAAGCCTCTCAGCAGTATTTTGTTATCATTATTTCAATTCATATGAAAATGATTGCCGAAATTAAATTTAAAAAACCAGAAGTCAGAGAGTTGTTCACTAGAAGTATAACGGTTTCGATTTCAGCAAAGGTTGAATTAGCAACGGATTTTTTAAAACCGATTTCCCCCGTGTCATTGCTGCAGGTCGGAGGAGTTATCAAGGAAATGTGTCAAGTCGTTCAAATGGGGCAATGTACAGAGTCTCGCGTGCTACAGGCTGTGCAATTGAATATAGAAAACATCGCTGGCGTGAATTATTTCCCTCTATGCGCACTGCTTGGCGTTACGCATCAATTCATTTTAAATCATTTTTGTTTTATTGAAAACATTGCGTAATGCTAATTTAAAAAGTTGAAATTCGTTTACAATGCATTTGTACATGATCTGTATAATTTAAATGAACACATAACACATTTCTAAAGTTTAACTGTTTTAATTTTGACACGTTAAATTCATTTTTAAGAAATAACATTAATCACTGTTCTCTGCTTGCAAAATAAAACTCATTTCAACTTATAAAGAAGTTGATTCCAGTGTATTAATTTAGACAAGTCAGTTGATCTTGAATAAGTCATCTTTCCTCATTAATCCAGTCCACTAAGTTAGATCAGTCAGGTGATCTTGAATAAGTCACCTTTCCTCATTAATCCAGTCCACTAAGTTAGACCAGTCAGTTGATCTTGAATAAGTCATCTTTCTTCGTTAATCCAGTCCATTAAGTTAGACCAGTCAGTTGATCTTGAATAAGTCATCTTTCCTCGTTAATCCAATCCACTAAGTTAGATCAGTCAGTTGATCTTGAATAAGACATCTTTCGTCATTAACCCAGTTCACAAAGTTAGATCAGTCATTTGATCTTGAATAAGTCATCTTTCCTCGTTAATCCAGTCCACTAAGTTAGATCAGTCAGTTGATCTTGAATAAGACATCTTTCCTCATTAACCCAGTCCACTAAGTTAGATCAGTCATTTGATCTTGAATAAGTCATCTTTCCTCATTAATCCAATCCACTAAGTTAGATCAGTCAGTTGATCTTGAATAAGTCATCTTTCCTCATTAATCCAATCCACTAAGTTAGATCAGTCATTTGATCTTGAATAAGTCATCTTTCCTCATTAACCCAGTCCACTAAGTTAGATCAGTCATTTGATCTTGAATAAGTCATCTTTCCTCATTAATCCAATCCACTAAGTTAGATCAGTCAGTTGATCTTGAATAAGTCATCTTTCCTCGTTAATCCAGTCCACTAAGTTAGATCAGTCAGTTGATCTTGAATAAATCATCTTTCCTCATTAATCCAGTCGACACAGCTGTAAATAGGTACTGATAACCCCAGTAAGGTCAATGCCGAGAGGTTTGGCCAAGGACCAATTGGTGGAAAAGATCCTTGTGAACCCAAGCTGTCATCTTTGTAAAATATGATCGTTTTTCGGATAACATTTTATTACCGATTCTTAAACTTTAAAGAAGCAGCTCAACTTTTGTTATATATTTGCTATTACCGTCTATGATATTATTTTATTCTTGTAAAATATAGTTGTTTCTTTCTGTTTTTGTCTACATTTTATCACCGATTCTGAAACTAATGCAGATCAACTTAAGGTGCCCTCACACCATAGTAATTACTATTTGCGTATGGTTGCGAATAATGAAAGTGGCCATGAGTTCCCAACGTAATTCACAACTGAGTTACATGAAAGTTGTGTTCGACACTTCTGACTGGCATTCGGATGATATAAATGTGCCCTCACGACATAGCTATTACCATTTGCGTATTTTTGCGAATAATGATTCACAACTAGTTGCATAAAAGTTGCGCTCGAAACATCTGATCGGTATTCGTATTCGCCACCACATGCAACTAGTAATCGCTATGGTGTGAGGGCCACTTAATGTTATCCTTGAGTGCAATTACCCTCGTAATTACGGGTGAAATATTATCAACATTATAACATTATTATAAATTTATATTTTGATATCATAACACCATATGATAGGCCAGATGGGAATATAACTGATAACTCACTTGTGAAGATTGGGTGAATATAAATATGCGCATACAGGAGTCAGTTCGTGCAGATTCAACAGGTGGAAAAACTTGATACCTGATCTTTAGATTTTTAATACTCCCTTTTAAATCGTTCTCTGTAAAGTGCAACTGTTGCAGATTCACTTAATATTAAAGAGAATGCCAATGGCGTGTTTGGCAAATGCTGTGAAAAGAAATATCAAGAGGGGCGTTGGAGCTCGAAGTGTTGATGTTGGTCTGAGAATAAAAAGCCCAATTACTAACAATCCTAATCGCCAAACGAAACCCGAAACCTTAAACAACATATCGACAACACTTAGTGTTTCGTTTTGAAAGTTTCCAACCGCCGTCCATAAACACATTTGTTTTGTTGGTACATTCATGAAATGAAAACTACCATGCGTTCAGGTAGGAGAACGTAGCGATGTTCCGAGTGAGTCGTGTTACATTAACAGGTCGCTGATGTCATGTGTCTGTAAAAACGATAGATAATACCACCTGAAGTCCCAAGAGAGTTACACTTTTATTGTTCTCTTCACAAAGATAAGTTATTTTGAACTTCGTCTCACACCTTGATTGCAATACCCGCCTTTCTTGTATCACGGCATGCATCGATTTGACTGGATTCTACGACAGCGAATACAGCCAATCATAGCCTTTGATAGACAGACTGTAAACAGAACGTCTTTCATACATAATTTCTGCTTTTCAAAACTTCCTTAATAATGAGCATCAGAATAAAAATTTTAGTATAATTTTGAATCTTTATTTATCTTAGATACAATCGTGAATAAAATAGTTGTCAATGTAAATTAGGTCACATTAGCTTTGCTTTCGTTTGTCATAAATGTTGTCAAAATTATTGTCCATTTCTGAAAGGACAAGACATATTTCGAGAATCATCTCTTTAAGGTTATCTGTATTGTTACACCAATTGCTTAATATCTCCATTGAAATGAAGTCTAGTGGAATAATAGGTAATGCGATCTGGGTTCAGATCAGGACGTTTTTAATTGTTGTTTCATTTTCTAGAAAACCTGTTTTTTCTTTCTTATATTTATTTTAATTTTTTTTTAATCGTGGGAAACATCAACTTAATTTGTCCTTTTGAGAGTGACTATACATAGTCATCAATTTGTCAAAGAAATTTACTAATTCGCCCTTCATGCATTGGCTTAGTGGAAAAACACAATGATCAGTGCATGAATTAAAGATTTACATGGCGTGGCTGTGAATCATTAGGTAGAGAGAAAGAATTGTCAAGGCGGACAAACGGCACCAGACATTTAAAGAACTGGGTTCCAAAGCCGGGCCAATCTATTTTCTTGAGGCATGCCCAGTGGCATGATGAGGGGGCCGAGTAGGGGCCACAAAAATTTTCAAGGGGGGTCACAGATCATTCTTTCACTATGTAAAATGATAACAAATTGGGAAGAAGGTAGGTGCAAAGCCAATATCTTTTCAAGGCTCCTCCTTCACCCCCATAGAAACGTCACTGGGCATGCCCCATCCCCCTACAGTAAAACTAATATTTACGTTCTACTCTTCTGCCCTTGACTGGGTAAATTCAAGGTGCAACGAGAAGCGATGTCCTGTAAGGGGAGACTTTAATACTTGCCTACGATACAGTCCAAAATTTGTTTGATCTCTCAAACGTAGATATTAATTAGTCATTCTAATTAAGACGGATATAGTAGGTGGCTTAATTAAAGAGAAAGCACGTGCTGTACAAGGAAATAATTTAGTTTGACAGGAAAATACAGCAGGTCTAAAACCTTTCATGTAACACCAGGTCAATTTCTGTTACACTTTCATTGAATAAAACTTACATTGTTGATTATACTCTCTGGGTTAAAACTAAAAACTTTCATGTAACACCAGGTCAATTTCTGTTTCATTTGACATGTTGTGGTCAGAGAAGACCAGCTGCAGTTCAGTTCAGATACGTCAAGGTTAACATGGGTATTCGGATCAAGATCCAATAGTGTTATTGTCATGACAGCTTGTCAAGATTTGGGACCTTAAACTCGATCCATGAAGTAACACCTAAAATGCTGATTTCAGATCTACATCTACCCCAAGATTCAAAATATGGCCCTAACATTAGACCAGAGTGAGATTAATACCTTTGCCTCCAGGGTTCAATTTGGATTGAAAAATCTAATATACAATTTATCACACAAAATTCCAGTTAAGCTTTGGCTAATTAAATTCCATTTTGATTCACATTCCATACACATTTGGTAGCAATTTAAACTTTCCTGTTGATCTTGCCAATGGCGTTAGTCCCTAAAGAGATCAGTAAGAGTTGCCTTAGAATTCTCGGTGTGGCAAAAATTGTTTCGAAGATTGTCGTGATAGATTTTAATTTTGGTTAATCATAGGAAATATTGGATGGCAAAAGACGGGCATTTTGACTAATAAAAACTGCTATGCAATAGTCCTGCCTCTATAAGAGTAGATTTTTGTGGCCAACGACTTTATTAAGTTTAAGAAAGTTCGGTGCTGGGTATTTACTAATATCTTTTATTTTTTACCTGATTGGTTACATTAAAGGGTTAGAATACTATTTTGGCTACGGTGACTTTTGAAGCTCGAGGTCTAAAGTAATGTAGGAAATTGTATGGTCGTTATGGAGAACTCCTTGATAAATGCAATAAATCTGCTTCTGGTAATTTGGATGATCTGTTAGGTCAGTCATGAATTGATCTGGTTTTATCTCATGATTTTGACCATTTTAGTGTCGCGCCAAGCAATCCATGCTTACTTGTTTCGAAACACCTGATGTTACTTCGAGATATTTGGTTACTGGAATTGTTTGGTTTGTACGGAGTGTTATTTCGCTATTTCTATTAAATTAATTCGATATCTTCAAATCTGTCATGTACAGGAAAAACTGTTTAATAAATTCAAAACTTCTAAACAAAAAATTGGACGGAAGTGACAAATCACTACTTCCGTTTTAACACCATGTTAATTTGACTGAATTATTTTTGGTAGATTGTGAGAGGTCATAGGGGTCATATGTTATGTTTTGAAAGGAAATTATTAAGAAAAATCATATTTTGTCTCAAACTACAGGAAATTCACTTAAAACAAAAAATAACTTAAAAGAAAGTTGGGAAGAACGTTGTCTCTATTAGTTTATAAAAAATAAAGATCATACAGTTGGTTAAAGGGACAATTTCGCCGTTTGTACGCAGCCATATTCAGGGTTGATTTTAATCTTGAATATATGTAAATATTCTAAAGAAGTACTTGAAATGTACAAAAGTCGCATTTTTCGTTCAAAAATACCTCAAACTAAGAATATCACTTTAACATTCAAACGCGGATAATTCTGGACACATAAAATTGAAGGATAAAATTTCGGCGGTGTTCTGTGAACACTTTTACTGATTAGCTTAGCTATAATCCAACAAATCCATAAAACTAAAAAATAATTCATTAAACTATGTAATTTTGAAAAACGCTTAGAAGCGTTTATTTCAATAATAATTTAGTTAAATGTATCGACTTATATAGAGATTCTATTCTTTAGTCATGGCACCTGGTAAGTCCAACTGGTGAATATATACTCTTATAGACCACGTTGAGACTTGGATTTTAGATCCATTCTGAGAGGTAGTATTCCTTTAAACAAAAATCCACAGAAAATAATAGAAGCAATTTTTTACATTCATTGAGCCAATAATGGTTAACTTTAACTTTTGAATAGTTTTGACGTTAAAAACTTAACGGCTCGATATTTTGCGCTAAAACTTTCAGATACGTTAAGAAACACATTTCTCTGGAAAAGGTGTAAGTTTTCACAAATTTGAGTAAAAAAATTCGACTTTAAACAAAAACTAGAATGCCCCTTTTAAAGGTTTGATATCTTTCTTCGAATAAGCATTTTAACAAAAATTGATCATATTTTAAAGATGTTATACAATCTAGCCTGTGAAACATCCGTCAACATTATCTTTTCAATATAACAAATTAGACTAAACACTTGATTACAGATTAGCATAACATTTTATTTTTTTTAATTTACAAACTTTTAACTTGGTGCGATATTTAACAAACACCTAACATAACAAATCTATTGGACATATGTTCATGTTTACAAGCTTTTTTGATCAAAGAGGCATTACGTTCGTTCCGTTGAGTAATTGGATACGATTGGGTGATGATTTGCATTTAAACGGTGTGGTAGTTTTTAATGAAGGGATAATAGGTTTCGGAGAAGGGAGGCGTTGTTTCTCCCAGGATGGAAAAAATACTTCATTTATTCTTTGGACGAGAGAACGCCAGGGTAGAGAGTTGACCGAAACATCTGCCTCTATTCCAGCTTCTGATAGCTATTTTGAAGTTGTCGTGAAGCCGATAGCTATCAGAGGCTGGTAGGTTACGTTGTACGTTGTTATACCTGTAATATTTCTGCAATATAGAATCATTTTAAATTGGTAATACATGTATCTGGAAAGCGATACTCATGTTGGAAGATATTCAATCCTAGTGATATAACATATGTTACTTGTTATAACCATGTACCAGTAATCTTTATAAATAGTCATTGAAATATATGCATTATCATAGCTTTGTGTTAATCATTCATTTATCAGTCAAGTAGCCATATTGATGCAAAACTGGTCTGTTGGTGGTTTGGATTATTATTCCACGCATGGTAGGCCGATGAAAATGTTTGAAACTTTTACCGAAACTGTCAGTGATGATGGTCAGAAGAGCTGTCACGGCAAACCATCTAGTGGTTCGGGTGGTGCAGTAAAAACTGTGCTACACCGATGACCACTGAATTTTTAAACCTTAAACGAGCTTACACGAACAATCCTTCTAATGGTTCGGTTGGGACAGTAAAATTCGAATGCGCAACACGCTGTGCACGTTAAAGATGGGACAGTGGGAATAAGGCTACTGCCGTTTTGTTTCCTTTTTTTACCAACTTTTGAAGCATTCATCGGCGTACACTGGCCCCGTCTTTAATACTTAGCTGAGATTTTACTCAAATTTGAAGCAGCTATTACAGATGCATTTCTGATGGTTATATGGTTACTGAACTTAATTTAAAATGGCGTCATTTGACGAAAATCCCTGACCAGCACGCTCTCATATTGCTCGTTACACAATTTTTTATTCAGATCTAAATTGAGAATTCGCCAGTTATTAACGCTCTAAGATGCTATCTCTACCACAATACTTCGAAGTAAAGTTCAACCACCATCAAAACAGTAGTTGGTGCATGTTTGTTTTCATTACACAAGACCACCTAAGAAACAGTGGGGTTTATTTGCATGTTTGCGCATTGAAACATGTAAGCTTGAGGTATATTTAGCAATTTTTATTTGATCTTCCAACAAAAATTATTCTTTGAAATTGATACATTTTGAGATAAGTAAAATTTTAATTGCTCTTTTCACACTCGGGGTACATTTTGTTATTTCTTTCAAACTTTTGATGTTTTGTCTTCTTCAATGTGTAAACGAGCGTGAAGATAAATAAATTTGAAAATTAAAATATTTCAGAAGATAATCGTGAGCTGGAATAAACTAAATTAATATTACACAGAGTTTTATGTCTTATATTTTAAGGCTTATACAAAACACAATAGAAAAATCAAATTAATTTTATAGCATTTTCGATGTAAATTTTTTTCTTATTGCGTCAAATCATTAAATGAAACGTAGTCGCAAATCGTGGAAAAAAGGTCATAATCAAACCGAACCACGATGCACCCATTTCCATCCAAATTTCACAATATGCTTACAAATCAAAGAAGAATGGTGTTATACAAAACAAAAAACAACACAGTGATTCAGTGGTACTGTTGTCCTGACATATAGTATGAGATTCAGTGGTACTGTTGTCCTGACATATAGTATGAGATTCAGTGGTACTGTTGTCCTGACATAGAGTATGAGATTCAGTGGTACTGTTGTCCTGACATAGTGTATGAGATTCAGTAGTACTGTTGTCCTGACATAGTGTATGAGATCAGTAGTACTAATGTCTTGACATAATGTATGAGATTCACTAAAAATTTGTGATTGAGGCGTTAAATAGAACCACAGATCTCTCGGAAATTCCATACCCAATGCAAATAGAAAAACGGGCGGTGTAATACAAAACATTTGTTTGGATGTAACATGTGTATCATGTAAAATATTTAACGGATGACTTCGTTTAAAACTTCACGTTTCAAATCTGTCAAACAAACCGAACTCGATACTTTGATAAAAACTTAAATGTCTCTCTTGAATGGGACGTAGTATTATGATAGTTTCTTTTTATTATTACGATACATGTAATGTTTTTTATAATGTGTATCAGTTACAATTAATGTACTCTGGATTAGTGTTTCTCTGTATCATGTTCATACATAAATGGTTTTTACTTGCAGCAATGTTATGTTTCGATTTCCAACTGTCGAGTTATCTTTAACGTTCACAGTCTGTAGCACACAGGGCCTTGGTTTATTGTCTCATCCGAACGACAAGACGCTTTTTCCATGTCAGCCCACTGTCAGCATCACTGACAGGACAAAAACCGGGTTGAAATATCCGAAGATATTATTTCTACCTATGCCGGAATTGAACCCTGGACCTCCAGGTTAGCGAGCAAGCGTTTAACTCAAAGAGCCACCGCGACCCCCTCCATGTAGCAAAGGTCTCTAATGACATCTCCAATGTCCACCACTGACTAGGGGGAGCAGGGGTTAGGAAGTAATATTTCTACTTATCCTCAGAAATAGTGAAAATAGTATGGATGCACCTTTCCAGTAATATTCATGTTCAATTGCCTAGGTATTTTAACGAAGTAGTCGGTCGTCCACATAAAACTGTTAAAATTGTAAGGTTAATATTAAAATCTCAAAGGCCATTTCGGTAGACTTAAGTGCTGCCATTGCACATTGCCTCTAGTTCAGTAAAATTTAGGAAACGACTAGAATGGTGGTGAAAGCTACTTTGTAACCTCATCAAGATGTCAGTCGCTGATCCGATATTATATTCGACATTTGATTTCCTTGCAGGTGTTTCGTTGAGTTCGGTCGTAATCTGACATGTTTAAATCGGTTTTTGTCTCCTCGAATGAAGAGTTCGTTCTTAATCAATCTGGAAATAGACTGGTTACAAAATCAAGTGCACTCGGTCCGGGACGTGTTTCATTTTCAGTGGTCTTTGCTCTAGGGAGAACATCTTGACGACGTCAGCAACATCAGCTCATCTGAGTTGCAGATCCACATGTCCGTGCTAGCACAGGAATGGTGTAAACGGCAGGGTTAAGCCCGTTGCTATGGGGGAAAGAGGGGTAATGCCATCCGGAAAAATTGATTCCTCCTTGAGAAAAAATTCGGACAACCGACTAATTCCATTACTGTAACTACACTCCATTGCCCATTGACTCACGAAGGAAAATATAGAACGTCATGTTGTTACTTTGGCACCATAAAAGCTGAACCGAATAGAGCCATCTTAGGCTCATAGCTACAAGGGAGGGGGGATCTAAGGGAGGTCCCATACACCATTGCCCCTCCGGATATATTAATTCCGACTCCGAACAACTAGCTACGGGCCTGGACATAGTTTTTCGATTATTTTGAGTTTTTGATACGAATATTTTGCCATTTGGTGAGGAAAACATCCCTGAATATAGGAATGCATTCCTGAATATACATATATTATATCATGGTCTGTCATTCTTTACAGCTATGCTTTTCTTTGTTGACTAAGGAACCGGATTGGAATGCACTCCTGGAATCGCCACCGCCACAAGCGTATGTTATAAAACAGAAACAAATGGTTTTCTTGGCTTAAACCTATTCAAGTCAGAATACAAAACCGCTAAAAAGTTAATTTGTACCTTCTGCAGATTTTAGACAATATCTTACATCGACATCTGACATAGCTAATCCTTTATTGTCTTCTTGACTGAAGAGTTCCTTCATTTTGTCTGATAACTAGTTAGTAACTGTTAGTACTCCGCTGTGTATACATTAAAATTTAAAACCATTTCGACATAGATATCAAATAAAACTTTAATTTTAAAAAAACTTTAGACGGTATCTCAAAACTTCATCTAATACGTCTATAGCAATTTTTGTTTCTTTGACAGAAGAGTTCTTATTTTTCTTTTATTGGTGGAGATATGAATCTAACCTTCCCGCTGTCTGACAGTTCTTATTGTCTAGAGAAACATCATATGACGGATAATATCTTTCAAATATTTCTAAGTTTAAGTGCTATGGATTTTATTATAAAATGATAAAATCACATAATCGTATGGTGTCGCCATTTCACTTGATGGACTTTTTTTGTGTCGCCTATCAGCGTCTTGGAGCTTGACACTAAAAATCGAAATGTATATGATGCATTTTCTTCGTTTCAAACTGCTTGACTTATAACTGAAAGAGCTTACTCTTGGACTATTGACGTAATACTTTCAAACATAATGATGCTAGTTTTGTGATTTTCTTTTGTTAGGGAGAGGGGGGGTGGGGGATTTTTTATTCATTGTCGAAAAAATATTCCCGAACCATTTTTCTGTACTGTACTGATAACTAATAACCGGACTACAACAGTTGCTGTGCCAACAGTTCATGACTTATGGTCCGGCTTATATCGCTGATAACTTATATTATTTATAAAAGGCAAAAAATTGGGTGTAACCTCTCCCTTGACAATTCTATCACCCCTACGTTTTCCATCACCTAAAAGCGCCACTGAGGGTACCGAAATCTGGAAAGGGATGAACACCATCTAACATGTCAAATTCTACTGTAAAGTTATCTGAACGGCTTCACCGTACGACATTCAAATTGAAACAGGTTCATAAAACAAAAATCAACATTTTTTTGTAATTGCTGAAAAAATATTTATCTATATATATATACTTTGATCTGTATTGGTTGGGCGAGACGTGACGAACAACAAGTCGAGATGCTAAGCTTGCATTTTACATTTTTATTTTCGCATTAGTATTTTATCTGATTTGAAAACAAACATTGTAATGTCACACTAAGCCGAATATAATAGATCTTAAAGATGCATTAACCTTAAGTATTGACGTTACTGGAGTCTTGAAACAACAAAGTACAAAACTACCAAGCATAAATCATTTTTCTTTTCTTTTTTCGTACCATAACGTTTCAGGCATTAGTAATCCACACAATACATTTTATTTTTTTGTTGATCAGGTTTTGTCTTTGACATTCTAGTATTACATAAAATAATCTGATTATTTATGAATACTGGTATGATTTAATATCGAGATTTTCATTGTTGTAAGTAAGCAAAGATCTAATTAAGGTATTTGTTTGCACACATTAAGAAAGAAAGAAAAAAGGATAACAACTTAAGTGCATGTCTACCAGCTGGTCCTTGACCAAGCTTCTTGATATTGATCTTTGCCGGATTATTCGTTCCCGTTTACAGCTTGGTCATCTGAAATTATGACTTACTCAATATCATAGGAATTCACATGCCGATTGAGATTATAACCCACGATCACCATTAATTATGCGTAACATGTAAAGAACTAATAGTGCTATGGAACTAGATTAATGTGGACTGCTCGTACGTACCATGATATCTTAGATCGAATATAATGATCCAAAACATGACAAAATCGCATTTGGTGACTTTTTAGCGTTGTATATGAGAAGACAATCAGTGGATCAACTACCACGGCGACTAGTTGAACCAAGTCCACGGGCTCCCACTCTAAGAGGGCCTGCATCTCCTGAAAAAAAATTACAAAATTAAGAGTTTACGTACCAGAGTAAGTAACTAAAAGGATATTATCAAATGGTTCATATTAACTTATGCTGGGGCCTTACCATGGGTAATACTATGTCCTTATTTAAGAGAATTTCCCGGGAGAGGGGCCCCAACTCAGTTAAGTCCACGGGTTCCACCCATCTAGTTGAGCCATTGAGGACAATGCTGTATACTTTATTAAATTCTTATACCAGCATCGTTCGTCACAATCTTTAAAAACAGATGGTAGATAATTATCTACTCTTGGTAAATTTAAAAATTGTTTTGACCATTAAAAGTAAATAATGCCATAGCGTGAGATTAGAAAACAAGTTTTGATATCTGGTGTATTAGATAAATACAACTTTGGGAGCATTTTAAATTATCAAAATTATGATTACCATCAAAACTGGTGCAACAGCTCAGTTAAATTCTTGAGTTGAACGTTCGACATTTGTTCATAAACATCTTAAAGTTGCATATTTTTGTTCTTAAGAATTTGCATGATATTTGGTGCTTTAGTTACAATACTAACCAATATTATGCATCTTCAAAAGGTTTATTTAAATATTGTATGTGTATCAGGGACACTGATAGCATCTTTTTGCACCATTCAAATTTTCAATCAGACGTCTGTGGTTCCTGCAATTCCACTAAAACTAAGTGTTTGATGACGTCACTATTGTGATAAAGCATATTTTGTGACGTCATCTATATATACCTTGAAAGAAGCGTCATTTTCCTTTTTCCAGTTGTAAATACATATGACTTATCCAGGAAAGATCAATGCCTAAAAGTTTGGCCAACGATCAGCTGGCAGACAGTATCATCTTGAACTTTAATTGTTAGCCTCGCGAAATGATTGTTCCTTTTTTCTTTCTGTCTTTTTTATAACCAAAATATAACATTATTTCATAAGTGCGCTCAGATAGACCCAGAGCCGAGATAGTGAATGCTACAAACTGTACATGATCCTTAATGATCCTTTGGAACCGAGAGGAACAATATTGTACTGTCCTGCACAAATGAATATCACTGGACACTGCATGTTTCTATCAGTCTCGCCCAGGCAACAAATTAAGACGTGAAGGGCCATTTCAATCCAATTTTCGTTACTTGGTCAATTTGCCACACATTATTCTTTAAGACGCCTTTCATGGTTCAATTTTTCTAAATCGACTTACGCTAATGCAGATGTCTATATGATTCATCGTCAATGATCTTGTAATATGGAAAGATCATTTCCGTTGGTTGTTTTGTTTAAAAACATAAAAGTTAAGTGATATATATTGAGATTTGGGATAGAAAGCATATGTTATGGTTTAGCTAATACAGATTACAGATTATAAACGTTTCTGGTCTTTATTGTGAAAAACACAAAATTTGATTTCTGGCTGTTTCATTCATTTGATATCTGCAAATATCATCTGTACAACGTCTTTTTTTGTGGTATTCGCATGTGTTGCCCTGCTATAATCTCATTATATGATATGATTATATGAGCTTTAATTTTGGTTGCCTGACTTTAAGGTACTTGGTATAAAAGAAATGCCTCTTAGTTGCATCGTAGCACATAAGTTGTACTGCTTATATGAACGTTTTTCTGTACCAGTAATTCGTACCATACGAGAGAACTACATTTACGAAAGATGTACAGTGTACTTGTTTGAAATTCGAAATAACATGTATACGAAAGACCACAAGCATGCTTGTTAGAAACTGTGTGATTAGTACAGTATAATCTAATTCAAATCAGAGCTTGTTTCCGTTTTATTTACGTTTCTGTCTCCACGGTAATCTAACACGTTTTCTACCACAGTCCCGTTCTAATGACGTTATTTTTAACCATCAAAGCGTGTCTTTAGGACGAAAAGTGAATAAAAAAGCAATTGCAATCTAAATTTAATTAGATTGTGTACAGTACAACTTTTACGATAGGCGTACAATGAATGTACAATTACACGAATCAGGAAACGATTTACAGAGAAGTGTTCATAATTTGAAGTACGTAAGGCTTCTTGTACCAGATTTGTAGACCCATGTATTCCGTTGAAGGTATGATAACAATAATAAAAGTCAGATTTTATCGTAGCCACTTGGGTCATAAAAAGGCTATTATCAAAACATTAGAAAAATATTTCCAACATTTTTACCATTAAAACGCAGTTACCATAAACCTATGGCACGTGTAACCTTTATTTGAGGTCATAGGTTATCACAAGAACCACTGTTTGACCCACATATATACTGATCATTGTTGATACCTTAACAATAAGATTGTTGTTTTCTTGGTTATGGCAACTGTGTGGAATCTAAAACCAAAATTTGGGGCTATGTCGTCATAAAATGCTATGGAATGGTCTTCAAATTCTACTAGAACCAAGGTTGGAATTGACGAGGCACAGTGCATGATTATCGATAATTGGAATGGTTCCCAGAACGCTTGCCTGATTTCCCTACATTCCCAGCGTTTTGTATTTTGTTCCGAGAACGGATATAATTTTTGTATCATGTAAAGTGGGATTATGAATGTTTTATTATGTTTGTTTCCTTGGTTGCTAAGTACCATCTGATATCAAATTCTTGGTTAACGGTCGTGATTTAAGTATTGGCTTGATTTTGTTCACTTTTTAAACAATATCTCGCCATATCTTCTAAAGATACAGCAGGATTTTCGAGGGATTATGCATGGCTTCTTTTTAAAGAAGTTGTGAAAGAGTAGGCATATTGCCGCTGTCCTGAATTCCCTAATTGCAAACTATCTCCATTAGCCAATAAGGTGCAGTTTGTTTTTCTGTCTGTTTACTTGGTTGCTAGGTACCAGCTGATTTCAAATTCTTGGTTAACGTTAACGATTTAAGTATTAGCTTAATTTTGTAACTTATTAAGTGAGTAATGGTCATTAGGTCAGTAGGGTTATTATTGTCTAATTTGACATATATCCTACCATTACCTCATCTACTTGACTGTAATAATGGTAATAGTACACTAGTAAATTGATGATGTACTTGAAATTACTTACAGCTGTGTCGGAATAACCTCTCGCGTTTCTCGGTTAAAGATACAAGGTCGCCATTTTCGGGGGTTGATGTACGTCTTGAATACATATAAATAGATTAGAAACATGGAATTTCACTTTCTATTTCTATATATGTTTTTTTTTCTATATATGGCAGTGTCTCAAGAAATGACGAGTCGGCATTTTAACAGTCAACCGCGGATAATTCTGAACACGCATGGATTTGAAGGCTAAAATTTCGACAGTGGGGTGTGAGCACTATTACTGATTAGCTTAGTTAAAAAAAATCGGTCAAACGGATGGCGAACCTATTCCTTTAAATAGTTTACATTTTTTATTTGAAAGTTGATCTGGTTCAATGGCAATAAGTAAGCTTGATAAATAACGTACATGTTTCAAGATAGCCCGAGGGAATGGCGTCACTTCCGAAATCTCTTAAGGATTTTCGTCACTTCCGGAATCTGTGGAATTTTGTCATTTCCTTACCCACCTTTAGTACGAACAATCTATTATAAAATATTAGAAATGTTATTATTAGTTGGGTACAAATAAAGTTAAGTAATGTCAAGTTGACAAACTCATACGAAGACTGCAACGGGTGTTAAAAGAAGGAAGCAACCATAGTTTACATGGGGAACAACTTTCTACCAGCTGGTCCTTAGCTAAATCTCCTGGCATTGATCTTCTCTGGATCATGCAATCAGAGCTGGGGCGAGTTGCATAATGAGGAAAGATGACTTATTCACTGAAACCAAACTTCCAGACACAGGCAAAGTTTTTGTACTGTTGAATCTTGAAGCTAATAGGTTTATATAAATACGATCTTCAGCATTTTAGTCGTATTACAAAATACCATTGAACTTTACTCTTGCGTATTATTTCGAATGATCGCTCCTGATATTGACATGCTTTAAGCGAGTTTTAGTTAACGGACTTGTTTGTTCTTCACAGATTTTTTTTGTAATGGTATATCATTGAGCTTAAGTCGGTTGATTAGTTTATTTTACGGTGCTAATTTGATAGTTTGTCAGTTACTAAAACAGTGGTTTTGATACGATTATCATGTTTTTTGTCGACATCAGTTGTTTGTATCAAACGAACAATGGCTATCTGTCATTTACAGAATATACCAATAATAAAGAAAATATCTGCAAAGTTTCTTTCACGTCATATGTACATGGGATTTTTACCACCAGGTACTAGCAGGTCCATAGCCAGACTTGATTGTTCGGAGGAGCAAGTAATGTATCTGGAGGGGCAATGGTATATTAGTTGCAGTAATAGAATTAGTCGGTTATCAGAATTATTTCGGATGTGCATCCCCCCCCCCCCCCCCTCTTTTTCCCTTTTTCCTTTTTTTCGGGAAATTGTTAACAGCAGATATAACAACATTTCGCATATTCGTCCTCCTATTTTTTTTTCATTCGTGATTTCATTTCGTACTACTTCATGTTATGTTTTTGGAGTTGAAGGTTTTTCCTGAAACGTTATCCCCAATTATTTTATGTTTGATTATATTAACGGATAAAATAAAGGTTAGTGACATATTGCAGTAATGATAGCGGTCTAAATGTACAGTAAATGGATTGTAATGTTTTGTGCGTTTGTCAATTTGAATACGATTGTAGCGGACAACCAAAAGCGAAAGTCTGAAAATCAAGGCACAATCTGACACAATGCAACGAGCTATCTACACAACTCCAAAAGCAATAAATGATGATGCAATCATTACACATTATTCAAACTGAGTGGTTATTGTTGGCATATATGACGTGACAACTGAGAAACGCAACAGACAGGCAAAGTCTATCAAAATCTCATTTTTCTATCAACCTTTCTAGTTCCATTCAAAAATTACATGGTAATTTCCTGTCGACAAAACAGTATATCATAGTATTATTATTTATCACAACAAAAGTTTATTTTTCAAAAAGCAAATTAAAGAATAAAAAACACATTTAAAAACATGCCAACTATTTCCATCTGTTTTCAGTGAAAAGAAATATGGAATCAGTTTAAATAATTAGTTCAATTTGAAGAGAAAACGGCGAGAAGACACCTTCAAATCATGTACTGTTATTGCTTTTTTCATGCCTTTGGGAATTTAGGATGTTCAAGAATTTGAATTTAATTTTGTAAACCCCCTAGCGTTAAATTATTCCCAGACGAATTCGATCTAGCCCACCCCTCAAGGCATTCTGTAATATGCAGTTTGCTGTTGAAATATCTACAATGCACTGCATTGATTCGGTTGTTAATACGTCGTTCTGTCCCAGTTGAATGAAAGTAAAGTAAAAGCAATAATCCTTAAGCTACCTTTAACGGTATAACGGAGCACGATTTTATGGTATGCTACACCTTAGTTTTATTAAACACAACGTTTTAACAATTTACATTGTCATTTTCACCAGATGATTACAATGTAGATTGTTGAAAACTAAGCACATGTAGTAGTAGTATACCATAAAATTGTGGGTAGTCTTTCTGATGTTCTAAAGTTACAGGAACAAAAGACCCTTAATAGGAAATCGGGAAGGTGCAAATAAACGTCATAAATGGCCCGCACACAGAAATATTCTTGAAAACCTGTTTTGCACCTTATTGACAGTCAGTTGATTTGGGTCTTGAATATATGCAAATAATCTGCAATAGTATCAGAAATGTAGGAAAATAGCATTCCTTCAAAAATATCTTAAACTAGGAATTTTTTTCCTCTTTCTCTAGATGTCTTATATATGACAGTTTCTAAAAAAAGACGACTCAAACACGGATAATTCTGGACACACATGGATTTGAAGGCTCAAATTTCGAGTGAACACTATTACTCATTAGCTTAGCATAAAAAAATTCTGAGACCGTTTCTAAGGTACGATTGGTAAAATGACCTCAGACAGCAGAATTTTACTGAGACAAATTTTGTCAACCTACCAATTGCTAAATTTTACAAAATCTCTCATAATCGCATGTCATAATAACTTCAAAAATCTAGTCAAATCGAAAAGCCTCGTAAAATTAAAGATTGTTTACTTTACTAATAAAATTAAAATAAACATAGCACAAATGTTATTTGGCGTGTTGTGATGTGATTAGATGAAGAAATACGTTAAATTTCAAAATTCACAATAATTAACTCTGATTTATGTATGCTGATTACAACCGTCTGAAAGACGAATGGAACCATTTATTTTCTTTGCGTGAAGAAAAATTGCCATTTTATTTTATGTAATCGGTTTCTCACGTGATTATTAGAAAAATACATGAATGGAATTTGGTGTTACGTCCTGCTTTTCTGCTGCTGTTGTAGTGAAGATCGGTAGCGGCATGCAGTGTACAATGAGGGAAAGGTTGTCTGAACAGTGTCAGTAGCCTTTTGCAATTCCTAACTGCAAATGAAATTGAATCTGATGTTACGTCCTGCTCCCCTGCTACTGTTGTTGTGACAGTGCCAGGCATGCAGTGATTGTCTGGATAGTAGCATTAGCCTACTCAATTGCGATTTCCATCTGTTTAGAGATCTCAAACTACAGGACCTATAGCACAATATGCGGCCTCAGCGTTTGTGTCATAGGAATGGACTGTACAATTTTCCATGTCGACCCTTTGACTTGCCGGAAAAACTGCTTAAAAAATATTTGGACCTAAACTTAAGCTAGCAAGCGACCAACACACTAAGCCACAGCGACTTAATACTAAATTTTGGTATCAAGACGCAATATTAAATAGGAATGAAGCACAAGTTTTGTCACATTTGTATGCGTTTTAAAGAGAAAATGTCCGCTGTTGCAAGTTGCTTTAGGAAGAACTATCACATCATCAATATCAAAAGTAACATTGATTAGAAAGGAACGTTTTGAGGGCGCGGCTGAATTGACTGTATAAGCTTATTACTCTGAAAGAACAGTCCACAGATCGGCCCACAAACTGTCAGTGAACTTTGGTCAAGGAACTACACCCAATCTGAGTAGTACGTGAACAGGTGTTTTCTTTATATAAATAAACCTATCCAGAAATAAACTTATCTGTGATTATAAAATGTAATACCATTATCTACAAGATAACCTGAATAACTTAACAATTGATGAATTTTACCCTCTGTCTTGTTACTCATTGGGCTTTTGAAATGAGAGATGTACTGTGAAAATATGGGAAATATTTGGACAGCGGCTAGTATCATGAGGGAACCGCAGTTGAGGTGTGGTTTGTGCAGTGTGAGGGGCATTTGTCCTTTGTCCTTATACTGGGCCCCATTTTATTGTTCCATCTAAACGTGGAAGACAAGGGATATAGCTCCGTGTCCTGACGGTATTTATCTTCAAAATGCATGTTAACAGAATGGGATGAGCTCGATTGGAATAGCAAGCGCATCTGACCTCAGCTCTGAGCACCCTTTGGAGGTGTATTAGCAGTCACGTCTTCAGAATTTCCTTTAAGGGGTATCGCGAATGACAGCTGTTTCCAAAACTAGCGATGTCGTGATGAGGACTTTATGTCTGAAACACATATCGATAGGATGGGATGAGCTAGTGAGTGGAAATGATGCATCACCGACCTTTAAGACTAATAGCTCTTAGCACCCTTTGAAGCTTCATCACAGCAGTAGTGTCATTACTATTTCCTCTCAAGGATATAGCGACTGATATCTTTATTTCCATAATTAGTTGTCCTGGTGAGGTTTGTATAACGAAACACATGTCGGAGGCATGGAGCGAGCCCTGCTAAAATGGGAAAATAGCACCTGACCTCAGTCAAGAGCACCCTTTGAAGCTACTTCACAGCAATAACGCCATGAGAATTTCCTCTCAGAATCGCGACTGAAAACCATTATCTAAGTGTAACCTTTAAACTATATCTTTCGGATGTTTCTATTTCCATCACTGACAAGAAAAAAGTTGCTATTTCAGGCTTATGATTAATTTACTGAGTTGTTTTGGCGAATGCGTTTCCTCTATTAGCTGTATAATACTATGATTCAATATATCCGGTTGAAAATACAACTTCTTTTCTGCATTTAATTGTTCCGGTTAGCTTTTTAATTCAAACCTTTATGCATAATGCATACTTTTAATTCTTTTTTCTGCATTTTATTTTCCGGTGAGATTTGATATTTTTCGAGGTTTTCACAGTGTGTTTTGTGCATACTTATTATTCTTTTTTCTTCATCTAATTGTTCCGGTTAGCTTTTTAAATTGAACGTTATGCATTATGCATGCTTTTAATTCTTTTTTCTGCATTTTATTTTCCGGTGAGACGTTGGTATTTCAAAGGTTTACACAATGACAAACTAGCTGACTATGGACGAAACGGAAAAGCGAAAGAATAAACTTATATCACTTTCCCGTCATTTCGTTGTTCGGCTTTTTTAAAGCACAGTAAAGCTCGGAATAGTAGAACATAAACTACATTTCAATTCATTATATATTCTCTTGCGTGCATGTACTTTTCGATGCTAGACACGTCACATAAATTTTTAATTTACGATTTCTCTTAACGCTTGTTAATAGCCCCATCACACCAGACTGTGCTTTCATATTGCTCAAGGAGATGTTACAACGCTTGTCTGACGACCTTATCGATCTCGAATAGCGGCAACAATTGCACGATGTCTGGTGTGTCCCTAATCCACGCTCTGAGTCAATTTCCATCGCACTAGCAGCTCAATTAAAACGCCTTTCTGGTGTGACGGGGCCATAAGAAATACGAAACCTACTCTAACGACCGGCTATACAAAGATGAAATTAGTCTTATTATGTCCTTTAAAAGTTAAATCCATTTGAAGAGATCCCGCTGTGTCTTCCCACCAATTGTTATCATCAATGCGTTATTGAGCTGACAATTGCTACCATAATAGCCTAGTCTAGACTTCACGATACTATTATTTTTTAGATAACTATTTTCAAACAAATCTTGACGTAAAATCACAACTCCCTTATTTGTATGATGAGATAAACGACCAAAAGAGACGACGTTATATTAACTAATAGAGCGATATTTGAAATTTAGCTTCAAATGGCACATTTAGCTCTGTACACGCCTTTAAATAACTTGTAATTGCAACGATAGGCCATTACGCAAATCAAATAGCACATAATGTTCTCCACTGGACAATTGCTCTGATCCAGCAAGGAGCGGAAAAGTAGAACGTAAAACTCCATTTCATTTCGATTTTGCATCTTCCTCACAAAAAATTGTTTAAGAGTAATGGATGTGTCGATGTCGATCCTTGATGGATAGCATTACCACAGCAACTCACGTTCCTTCCAATTATAAATCCTTACTACGTCATTTTTCCTTAGGTTTTCTCTTCCCCTGCAGTCTGTTTGAAAATTACCCCCTTGGTGATAGTAACCCTGGATTGAAAACCCCGGTCTTACCTGTTTTGACTCAATGAAAAAAATCAGATTCAATATTTATCACAACACCATTCTAAGTCATCTGCTTTTTCATCATCAGAAGGCCCATGGTTCAATTCCGGCATAGGTAAAGATTATACCTTCGGATTTTTAAACCCCCTGCCAATTACCTAATGGATGGTATGGAAAAAGCGTCTAGTTGTTTGGAATGAACCTAGGTCCCATGTGTTGTACACTGTTCACATTAAAGATCCCTCCCCTCGACAGTTGGAAATCGACATTGGAGTCGGTTGATCTCGCTGTCCTGGTAAAATTGCCCTCGTTGCACACTGTGCGTTAGCGCATCCTCATAGCCCGAAGAGGTGCAGAAATGAAGGTCGCCATTCATTTTCATCGCCTTTTTTTCACCCTTTGAATAGTCAATTTGTGAGTTGAATTCACTCAAAACACCTAAACGTGCGAATTTCCCCTGTCCACAGATTAGTGACCAATATTTACTCATAATTAAATAGAATCATATTTACTAAGTGAAAATATACGACATTACATCAACACAAAAACAGATTAAAGGGTATTGTGTTGTCGGGTTCCCCATATTGTTCCCAATTGGGTACTAGATCACGTTATGTCGAGCAAAATAGCTTTAATTATGGCACGTTTGTGTTGAATTCAACATACAAAACCTCATGATAAGTGTTGAACTATTCAGTTTTATGTCCAATTTGTGGTTATTTCGTGCTAAAGGTTACGACACAAAAGGGACTATAAAATGTCTTCTCTGTAGTGTTCGCCTCCTTTGAAGTTTGTTTTAGACACTACGTTTCATTTCGTGTATAGAAACTTTCCGGTACAAGCTTATCTTAATAGGGGATAACGTTTCATATTACAGCCCGATGTAGAACTTGTTACTTGTATCACCCAAAGTGTAAAGTGTGACTTTCAGTTCCTCGAAATTTAATATCAACATGAAACTAAAACTGTTGTCACTTCATCAGGTCAAAACATTTTGTTTTTATTTAATCGTAGACGAACCAAGTGTTCGAATCCTTTCTGTCAGAAACACAGGTAGCTGAAATGGTTTGTTTGTTCAACAAATCCTTAGACGACTTTGTTTTTAAGTTGAATTTCAAGAAACAAACTTAACAATGTTCATCTAGTTTAGAAAAAAACTCACAAATTTCATGACCACATTAATGGCTACATTGGACCTCTTTCAAAGACGCCAATTTCAGTAGGCAACAGCAATCGCAGAGTGACTTCTCTCTTAAACGATCCACCTCAGTAGCGACTAGTTTGATAACAGTGGTTCAGAAGTTTAGATCATCCGTAACACAACAACCGGTAAATCACTTAACTTTGGCCTTGTGGATTTTTCAGATTTTATTTAACAAATTTTTTGAGCATTTTTATGAACCGAAAAGTGAAATTTAAATTTGTACCTCGGTCGGCATTCTCTGGGTTTTTAGAAACACAAAGTGTGATTTAATGTTATTTGACTGTGAGAACGGGAGCTTTTTCTAACCTAATTGTGGGGATTTAATTGAATTAACGTTGCTATAAAACTTATGGAACTTAAAGTAAATGGATTTATAGAAAGGGAGTTTTATGTCGTTGATGATTAAATAAGTAGGATCGCAAACGCAACGGAACGGTTTCAAGCAAACGGAAGAATATTGAGATTAAAATTCGCATCGCTGAGAAACCATAAACGAAGTACTAACGAACAGAACCGCAAAACGAAACCAAAACGACATATTGATAAAACATTGGCAGCAGCTTATGAACTTTTTACGTAAGGAAGTATATCAATAATAAGTGAGTATGTCATTATGACATGCATCAGGTGTCTAGAAGAGTGTTAACCATATTAAAATTTAAAGCTTGATTAAGGACCTAAGCATTATACGCTGATGTGTTGGGCCATCATGTACAGGCGCGTAGCTACATCGAGGTGTAACATTGATTGCCCCCCTGAAAAAATTCTGAAAATCAACCAATTTCATTAATACAATTCCAAACCATAGACCATCGCCAATCTGCACATTGTACTTGCCCCTCCGCTCATGAATTGCAATGGGCTTTGCCTTGGAGTCTTTCTCCGTTTAATTCGTAACTTCCATCAAATATTTTCTCCGTCATGGCCATGCTGATCCGCTTTCCTATTCATATTCGTACCTGTGGGTATATGCGTAAATGGATCCACAAAAAATCCTTGCCCCTCTGCTTCCACGATAAAAAAACATATAGTTTCATTAAGGGAATTCTTGTCAAATTGAGTAAAAATTTGCATATTATCATAATTCACTTTCAATTTGGCATACAACCATACGTTAACTAATATAACGAGTCTCCTAAGACACTTGAATTTAATTAAATTGCACATTTGTTCACAGATAGAAGCCCGATTATGTAAAAATATGTAAAATTATATATTTGACATAGACTTCAACTGTGAAGGTTAAATCGGTAGTTAAGATAAACGTGTTTTATTGATGTACAAGTGCGACATGCAATTACTTTTAATATGGTTAATAATATGATGTTGGAAAGATTCTGACAGCAAGGCGATATTCAGCTTGTGATACTAGACGTTATCGTGCATAATTTTCACGGGTTGATTCGGCAGATGAATTTATTTGGCTATAAACCGAAGCTCTGAGTATTGTGCACCAGTGCACACCATAGTGGGGGGAGGGGGTTGAGCTCTGAAAAAATTCTGACAACCGACCTATTCCATTACTGTAACTAAACATATACCATTGACCCTCTGGGTATATTTCTTGCCCCTCCGAACAATCAAGCTCGGCTGCGGCTTATTGTGCATGGAACAGATTCGGACGATCGATAACGAGTAAGCTTTTGCTTTTGCGGTCCATTTCTTTCTTTCCGCACTGCATGGCGTTGCTCGTCTTCATTAAAACCAAATATGAGGTAGAGCTTAATTTAAATCCTTCTCAAATTTTAATGTGTATCGGAAACACTGAAAATTAGCATGGTGCAAATTGATGCTATTAGTGACCCCGATACACATAAAATATTTAGAAAACCTCTTTACGATCCCTTTAACGTGTCCAAACAATCGTTCAAAAAAAAAAAAAAAAAAAAAAAAAAACAGCAGAGTTTCAGACTCTCACGTTTGTACGTAATTAAACTGCTCTTGGTGACTGCATTGGTCGATTCACTTTACTAGCCATATATTCTATATCAAGTGCACTCTTAATTATATTGTTTTAATGAGGTAATTACCATATCTTAACAGTAGAGTTAAATTCTAGACTGCATCTCAGATTAAAGTCAAAGTGTACGATAGCTTTGTTCCACTGCAAACCAGTTTAAACCTTTATAAACAAGTATATTGAAGTCAAAGTGTGGGATAACTTCAAAATAACTTATACATGTACTGCGAAATAAGCCTTTCTCTCATTGACCACACATTTACCCCCAGCAAACCAATATAATCAAGTATATTAAAGTCAAAGTGTGGAAAAACTATAGAGTTGGCTTGGGAAAAGCGTGTAGTCGTTTGAATTATACAAAAAAACGAGGCCCCTGTGCACCTTTGTAACTTTTGGAAAGCGTAGGCAGCGAAGCGTTTCGCGCTTCATATTCTGAAAAGAAATGAATCTGCAACCCATTTTCACGAAAATTTCCGGGAGTCTTGCAATGCATGTTTTGGTAAAATTTCCCCCAAGGTACACTGCAAGGCATTGCCCGTCTTCATTAGCCAAATTTGGTACAGAAAAGTAGGACGTGAAACTCTTTTCAGACAGCGTATGTACTGCAATATTGTGTGTACATTTTTTTTTAATATACTTCCCTTTATTTTCAGACGACATGTATGCATGCAACAGACACAACAAGCTCAACCTGTACCAGTACGACAATCATATTGGAGATCAGTCCACAGGCAGTCACCAGAGAGATGTGCTGATGGGTATGGACGCTGTCCACGGTTTAGGTGAATATAGCTCTTCAGAATCTTCTTTCTTAAAAATATTTGCCCTCGGCTTAGAATGAAAGATTGGATTTAATTTCCGAATTCTCTCTATCCGGAATACATCTGAAACCCATATTCAGATTGGAAAAAGTGGTGTTTCTACCGCTATTGTTTTGAATGTAGGTCGGTATGGAAACCCCAACAGATGTGGTCATAAACCAAATCGGTTTCATTTACAGGGTCGTGTATCAACGAGCCTACAGAACAGTGTTCAGAATGAGAATATCTCTACGATTAGTACCTAAATGTTGTCCTGGATGGAAGAGGATTTCACCTCATGATGCAGGATGTTTAAAGCGTAAGTACCAGATCAACATTGCTCTCATAAAAAAAAAACAACCTGCAAGGCATGACTGGATTCTGATTCGTATGGGCTGGATGGTTCTTGGTTAGATAACTTGCTATTAAAGATTGGATGAATTCGTATCCAGTACTGCTTGTTAGAACTGTATCTCAATCATCAACCATTGGTATTTATTTGCAAAAAGAATGCTAATGCGGCAGCTCGAGATTAGGTCTGCCATTGACTATCAACCTCGTCAACCTTCAGTTGTGCAATATAGAGAATTTATAGTCAAAATATACCACACTGAAAAACTTGCATTTCCCGTTCGACTCCTATAACATATTTAGGGGAGATACCATAGTCATCCATTGCCTGTAATTAAAAGCTATTTATACTTATCTTTTCTAGCTGTATGTGAGAACGGATGTGTTGGAGGTATATGTGTCGGTCCTAATAAATGTGAATGCAAAGCCGGTTGGATGGGACCAAACTGTACTAAAGGTAAGAACCCTGAAAATAACAATCGTCTCTTAAAAATTGGCATAGGCATTTGAAATGAAAAATGTCAACACCAACACGCAGAAGCTGCCCTTCAGTTCAGACTCAAAGCAGCGTAGAGTCCCCAATATGTTCGAGGTATGAGAATATCTGCCCGATTGCATTTACTACTTGTTTATGTTATGGAACAGGACAAAATGTTGAACATGTGTTGGGTGAAAAGAGCTTCAGGACTTTTTCGGAACTGGCGGAACTTAATCATTGACAAGATTGTTCTCTATAAAAAGAGAAAGCAATGAACGTCAGATGGACCAGCTCATTCTTCTTTGTGTGAGACCAATAAGTTTATGACATTCTATTACTTCTTTTGGTTGTCATACATATTGGAACACAAGTTTATGGTATACTACTGTCATCATCACGTAAAATCTGAACACAGCGTGCATCATAATAACAAAGTAAATTGTTGAAAATTAAAACAAAGAAGTAGAATACCATAAAATAGTGTTTCGTCATTTAATGTGATCTCTATCAGTAAATGTCCATAAAGGATTATTTTGGTTGTTTGTTGAATGTACTTTCTTTATCAGTGTTTTTCCTGGACCGTTGAATGTTTTGATCTGTTGTTTCAGATGTAGATGAGTGTGCTGGATCTCATGGTTGTAGTCAGGAATGTCTCAATCAACAGGGAAGCTATGAATGTGCTTGTTCTGATGGTTTTACTTTAGATTCTGATATGAAAAGTTGTAAATGTAAGTAGCAAAAATACATACAAGCAAAAAAAAATTCACTCAATTAAACAACTGGTCCAATGAATGGCAAACTCGTAGTGGAGTAGTGGACTCCTCCAAAGAGAAGTACCATCAGGTGTTGCGAAAGAAAAGCATGGTCCAAATCATGCAATTCAACAAGATTAAAAATGTCAGAAGCAGATTTAGTGTATTTATCAAGGAAATCTCCATAACGACCATAGAATTCCCTGTAAGATGTCACTAGACTGATGAAGTCAATAATATGTATCATTTGGAGCATTGCTCCATTCTCTTATGCTAATTTTCATGCCTCCATGTTTTGGAAATTAAAACCGTATTGCCAAATCGTCCGACCTGATGATGATTTTATACCCGAAACATTTGTACAGTCAGAAATTATACATCCGGAACAGTGATGGGTCAATTCTGGGTTTGCTTGTAAAGATCTGCTGCTGTTTCGTTGTCTGTTCACTGGATCCTGCTTGTGCGTTTCTAATCTGAAGATCCTCGAAAGCAAAGAAACATGTCATTTATAGAGGTTTGGGAAAAAACCTTTTCAGTCCTTGTCAAAGGCAAAAGTGTGAGGACTTTATCAGACTTATTGCCGTGAGTGATTCGTGGTATAAACTGACTAATGCACTGTGTTTCTCTTGCAGTTTGTATGTCCTGCACTAAAGAATATAGAGAAATGCAAGATTCCATAGGGGTGTTGACCCGTAAAGTCCGATCCATAGAAGATGTTGAGTTACATGGTGCAGATAAGAGACCAGTAACTACAGACACCAGTGATCACCAGGTTATGAACGATATGGCCCAATCTATTGGTGAATTACAGAAGAAGGTTAACCATCTAGAGAAGGAAAAGGTACTAGGATTTATCCTACTCGCCATTTTGTTTTTAAAAGCTCCTTGCCATGTTATTTTTTAAAGCTCCTTGCCATCTTGTTTTTAAAAGCTACTCGCCATCTTATTTTTAAAAGCTCTTTCCCATCTTCTTTTTAAACGCTCCTTGCCATCTTATATTTAAAAGCTCCCTGCCATCTTTTTTTTAAAAGCTCCTTGCCATCTTGTTTTAAAAGCTCCTTGCCATCTTATTTAAAAAAGCTCCTTGCCATCTTGTTTTTAAAACTTCGAGCTCTTATTTTTATTTTTAATTCGTTTTATTTTACATCTCATTATCAAAACTGACGATCATGCTAGTTCTACCGAGTTTCGCCCCCTTTTAAACACAAGAGAAAATATATGACAGCCTAACTAATTTAGCTGCCCTCTCTCACAAGTAGCAATAAGCCTATAGAAAAATTCATTTCTATTAAATGTTTTTTCCTTTTTCATCTTCTTTTTCAAAAATAATTTCTAACTCAAATTTGTTAAATGTTTAAGATTCTGCAGTTGCTAATAAGAAAACTAAATTCGTTATAACGAGAGTTAAATTTTGAAAATTTTCTTCAGGATATGCTCATGGGAAATTTAACCAAAATGGAGAATAATTTTAAACATGCCATGGATGTAATGGATGAGATAAAAGCCACCACAAAGCCAGTTACCGTTACACCGAGTACTACTACAACACTCGATCCTTACAACCCTAATCTATACGCCGCCAATCCGGATGTGATGCCCTTTGATAGAATAGCATCACTCAGTGAACAGATTTCTTTATTAGAAGAGAGACTAGAAGGATGTAAGTATTCTTATCCGGTTTAAATGTGCCAATCAAAAAGGTGCGGTGTCCAGTGCGTTTTTATCGATTCAGTGGCAATTGAAGAAGCGAATAGAGGTCCCACCGTGATAAGCTTCTTCTATTTTCAACTGTATCAGAATTCGACCCCGTTCATGCTAAAACGCACCTGATACTTAACCTCGGTACAAATACATCTCCTCAAACTTATTCGCCATTTTTTTTATTACTTTAGTTCTAATAAGCATAGTGTGGTACCTAATGCGTCTTCAAATTGTAGTGTTGTATAACTTTCGTAGTTGTGTTGTTGGATAATATATGCAATTGTGTTGTCGTAGAATTTATTTATGTTGTGTCGCTGTATAACATATGTTATTGTGTTATGCAGTTGTGTTGTATAATTTATGCAGTTGTGTTGCTGTATAACTTACGTGGTTGTGTCATTGTATAACTTATGCAGTTGTGTTGTATAACTTACGTAGTTGTGTTGTTGTATAACATTATACAGTTGTGTTGCGTGAAATAGGGATAATAAATATGTTTATATTTTAGGTACTTGTAAAGAATATGAAGACTATAATCCAAGGGGGAGAAGAGGTGATATTCCGCGAGGTTAAATACCACAAATACCATAGAAACATGGAATGACTTTAAAAAGCATATTGTGAATTCCCTATGATGTATTGAAATGCGACTATATTGTAAACAAAATCAAATTTTGGAAGTGAATTGGAGGATGTGTTCCACACTGAAAACTTTTTCGTGTTGACTTAAAGTACGGCTGTCTGAAGTGTTCAGAATTGTCCAGTAATATAAAGCAACCGTTTTTCGACAAGGCAGCTGTACCGGGCATACGCTTAAAATATAACGAATAGTCGACAATCATATTAGAAATTGGTTGATCCGTGATGGTTGTTGACACATACTTATCCTCATTTTTGGATCACTATCTTTGATAAGGTAGCTGTACCGGATATATTTTATATATAAGGCGGATATTCGACAGTCCTTTGAACAATTTTTTGAAACGAGAAGGGTGATACCCCATGTTTCCTTGATTTTTTTTATTTTATTTTTTCTTATATATTAAGTGCTTGTGTCGCTTTGATACATACTGTGTAGTGGATCTTTAAATGATGTTGCGGAATTTCACAAACTGGAATCTCCGTCTTTGAATCTAAGTGAACGACTCAGAAGACCTACCTCAGCCTTAAACTTCAATCGTATACTCCTCAAAACCAACCGGGAATGTCATTTCAATGCTCCTACTTATTACCCTAGTATGAGGTAAGCAGTGGATTTGTGGTGACAGTTTTTACCACTTTGCAGTCAAAACCCGGCAAACATTACTCACTTAAAATTATATATTACTGCATGTATGCGATACTGAAATGTATGTGATATAAATACTGTGCTACCTACATAGATGCGCTTTTGTTGCAAATGTGTCCGCAACATTATTGTGCATTAAAATCTGGTTTTAGGAGATGGGTTAAAAAATAAAGAATCAACTATGTTTAGGTTCTAAAGTTCACAGTTAAGGATCCTTTCTACCAGCTGGCCCTTGGTCAAACCTATTGGCATTGATCTTTCCTGGATTATCTGTACCCATTTACAGCTGGTCGACTGGAATTATGAGTGGAAATGACTTATTCAAGGCCATCGGACTTTTACACGCCGATCGCGATTAGAACCCACTTTTGCACCAATAATCCAAGCAAATGACGTCTAGTAAAGAACCATCTCTTTGCATTTGGAGGTGTGAAATGTGACATAGTAAATCACTAGTGGTTTTTGGATAAGTATATTGTACCAAAGGTGAAGAACAGTGACTTTTACTAGAATGACTATAATTGTGATGTGGTGAACAACATTTCTAGGATTACCTTTATAACGCAAAATTCTGGTTACTCAATATCAATGCATATGGATTTAACAACAGAGTTGGTTTGATTGGAAGCACAATAGTTGCGTTCAAACTTAAAACGGTGATCGTTTGACGGGATGTCAAAGTGTCGTGTGAAGCGAGTCCTTTGTGGTCTGTGTGACCAAGCAATATTATCACTTTTGAAATGACTTTTGTGCACAAAGAGACTACAAGAACAGTGAAATTGGTTTAAGATCTGTAATAATAATAATAATAAATACTTTGAGCAAAACACAGATTTATACAATTTTGAAACATATTTTAACGCAACTGATGCGGTTTCGCATGGCTGAACCGCCAAACGATCGCAGCATGTAAAAGTAACGATGGAGGTCCATAACAACTTAAGTTCACGAAGATTCTTTCTACCAGCTGGTCCTTGGCCAAACCCTTTAGACAAAAAGACTTTGAACTTTTTGGATAATTTGTGTCCATTAACTAGCTCGACCGGAATAACGAGAAAAAAAGGACTTTCATACACCGACCCAGATTCTATTTGCTTCATAAAGGGGACGCCGATGAACATAATTTAGCATAGATATAAGATCAGATGAATCTTGATCGATTGCTTAAACCATGCCGTATATCCCAATTTATTTGTTTCATACGTGGACTGTTGCACGTTATTGTGACGTTTGATTAGGAGGAGGAATTACAGAATTTCCTCTCCGTGAACCATGTTGAAAAAAAATTATATGGCCCGGTTAGGTATTTGTTTTCGCTCTAATATCCATACTAATTTTTTTGTCTTTTGTGGCGGTGCGCTATTTCGATTGCTGCAAGTGCGCCATATATTTTTTATAATTTTACTCAAACAAAACAAAAACACAGGAAGGGGTTCTATGAAAAATATACCCAGTTCATAACCTAATCATACGTTTCATTTCCGCACGAGTTACCTTTTTCTCTTAAGTAAGGGTGTGGGTGTCGCTCCTCATATCATGCAAAATGTACATAACCTATTAGAGCAAGCAATTTTCTTACCGACACACTTTCTCAAAATATATACACGACACGATACAGACATTAAAACCTGTCAACTAAACACACATATAGATTACTAATCACAAAACTGAAAGACAGTTTGAACCATGGTGCTTGTTATTCAGTCCTGCCATGATGCCCAAAACATCATTCCACTGGTCAATACATCTTCATAATGTCAAGCTATTGCAAACTACGTCTTCTACCTTGACCGCTAAACCCACCTTTCTTGTATCACAAAAATTTTTGTAAGGGCAGCTATTTGATTGGATTGTACGCCAGCGAATACAGCCAATCAGAACCCTCGATAGAAATTCTGTAAAACCACAAGTCGAGGGATTTTGTATTCGCATTCGCTTCACTGCAATCAAAGTGATGCATTTCGTGATACGAGAAAAGAGCCCAATGAAGTCAAGGTATTGGTCGCAGTTCGTAATAGCTTGGCATTGCGAAGATATGGTCCGTAATGCAAGTGGAAAAGCATCGAGATGTCCAATATATTTCAAAGCTGAAACAAGTCACAATATATTTATCATCCGTGCTTTTTAAGGCGACGCAGGTTTTTTAGATTCAACATTTTCGCTAGGTGTAAAAACAGTTGGATCGATCCACGGTGGTCTAAACGACGGTGGAGGCTCAATCTGTTCAAATTCCAGTAAACTGATTCTAGTATCCAAATCTTTCTCCATTCTTTTAAACTCTTTATAAACATCGTTTTGAGCTCGAGCTATTTCGGAAGAGCAAAAACCTGCAAAAAAGGCACCCATCATGAAATACTTTAAGAACATGTGAACACTGGATACACATACACATTTTACAAAGAAGAAATATTTATGTTATTATCTCCCTTGAAAGCACTTTCATATTTTTATCTTAATAAATTCATGGCTGATGTAAACAATATAGCCCTTTGGGTCATTCTTAAAATCAGCCACAACGGATGTAGAAGATTATTCTTACATCCATTGCTCGCTAATCTGAGGTTCCGCCATAGGTCAAGATAATACCTTGGTTTTCGCCGTCAAACCATGATAAACATTGGAAGGTTTTTATGAAGAAGAAGCTCAAGGTTACAACGGATGTAGAAGATTATTCTTACTTCCATCCATCGGTCTTGGGATTGAAACGGTCTAGCATTGGCATAATGTCAAAAAATAAACAAGCCTTACTGCTACTGAGTTTGTTGATAGTGGCGGCGCCAATGGAGTAACAAGGGGTGGGGGTTTGTTGTTTGTACCGCCTACTTCACTTTCACAAAAAATCAAAGATTTTTTTACTCTCAAGTAAAGAAACAATTTTATTATGTTTTTACCAAAAAAATAGGTGTCAAAATACACCAAATTAGTAAATATTTTTCAAAATTTTTTTCTGCATGGGAAATTCGCTACCACATTTTGAGTTCAACCTCGACAGTTGTCCCCCCATAAAGTCAATCTTCCCCTATTTGTACCCCCGGTTTCGGGAGGCTGGCACGGCCACTATTCCTGAAGCTTAATAAGCAATCATTCAAGTTATTGAACTTACAATTTCCATTGGATTCTTCTAACTCTCCGACTCGTTCGCTCAAAGTCACCAACGCATCTTGAACGTCGGTGTTGTGAGCATTATTAGCTATTTTGGTTCGATCTTCAAGGTAAACAGTTTGACTAAGCCTTGTCAGTTTCTCTGTAACAGAACTTACTGTTCTGTTCAATAAACTCTGTTAAAGATAGAGAATTCGTAATTAATTTTATCTAAAGCGTTTTTTGGCTCTTGAGTCAAACATACCAGAAAAGTACGACTGGTATGAGACAAGTTTTGGCAAGACGAATGAAATATCTGATGTAACCAGAATGCCGAAATGTATAAGCCTATACATGGTATGGATGGCTTAATTATTAAGGTATGTCCATGTGCTCCATGGTTCGGCCTTCTTGTGTACGTCGACTTTTTAGAGCCATTTCACCATGACAGTGGCAGTCGGTAGGGCTGACTGAAATAAGTGTCTTCAAGAGCAATAGGAAGAAGGTAGGACTCCATAATCTAAAATAAATAATTGGAGTGAAGGTGAAGACCCATACAACCACGTGTACCATCGGCATCAGAAGTTACACATTTGGTACAGTGCAATGTCTAATTTCTAAAATATTATTAGCGAAGGGATAATGAAGACCCCTAAAACCACCTGGAGATTCGTCATCAGAAGTAACATATTTGGTACAGTAAAATGAGTTACACAGGTTCTGATTTACAACCGATACAACTAGAATGGGAAGTAACTCTTTCGGGTCTGATCAAACTATTAAAATATCCTACCATCTGTGATTCCATAGAATCGATTTCTGTTTTTAATCTTCTATTTTCTACTTCCAAATTTCTGTATTCATTAGAACAGGTCAAACAAACTGAAAACACAATTTCTTTGAATGTTAAAAAATGGGGTTCGCTTTCAAAAATTTAATTTCATCATTTGACTGCAAGATTCATCAATTTTTTGAGGATTTACATTTGTATAGGACGGCAGTTTTGGAGATCTTCGATCAGACGTTTTCAAGCAGATGAAGACAAAGCATTTTTCTTCAATCAGCAACAGATTAAAACTTACATTGGCATGATTTCTGGTCACTCTGTAAGGTAAAGCCATCAAAACATGAACAATTATAACCACCTGGTCTATTATTACACACCTGTTGACATTCATGTTCCCCTTTACATTCATTGGTATCTGAAATAATTTGGATATTGTATATATACTTGAAAATTGTTTTATGGGGTTTATAATTAGGGCTTGGGGGTGGGGATGTCGATTACCAAATTGAGATCGATTAATCGATTAATAATCGACATAATCCTATTGAGAAACCATGTAAATACTAAATTATAAACATACCAAAATTCTCAATTTCGTGGGTTATTTTTGCATCATAGGAGTATATTCTTTCTTTGATCAGTTATTATAGTTTATTGTGGGTATGTTATGTGCTCAAAGGAAACTATGTGGAAGAGATTACCACTTGTTAACGATACAGTGGAGAATATGTTACTTTGGGATATAATCGCTTATGAAATTTGATAATCGAAAGAGTAAATTACTAGCGACGATAATCGATTATTTCGATTAATTTACCCCGCCCCCTTTATCATTTTTGAGACGTTTCAAAAGTACCAGCTATAGCATCTATTCGGACACCGATGAGCAGAAATATTTGAATTATAGAAATTGTTTGGTGAACCTGGGTTTTGACACCAAGACTGCATTCCCTGTGAAATTTCTGATCAGCCGTTAATCCTTCCTTCGACTACTAACCAGTAAGTAGCCTACAGCACTAACAAATTTTGTCTTGATACTTCAGGATTTACCTTTTTAAGCTTAAGGTATTTACTGAGGACACTTACCGTTTTGACAGCAATCCCCAGACCATCCATTAGGACACGAACATTGACCGGGTTTGGAACAATGTCCACCATTTTCACACTTTCTTTCACATACAGCTGGAATAGTAAATACTTAAAATATTTGGTTTAGTACTTGGTCCAATAAATTTTCTTACAAATACACCATTTCTATAGGTGATCAAGAAAATTGTCAATTTAATCAATAAGCCAACTCATTTGATATACGAAAATTACTTGAATTAATCAATTTATGATACTTGATTTAAATAATAAAAAAAGATAACAATTACTAAAGATCCGATCCGCAAAACAAAACCCAAAATAACAAGTACATTGGTAGCATCTCATGAACTTTTCATCTAATGTATCATCATTGTATGTTATGGTTATCAGGTGTCTAGAATCTTCAAAATGTCAAGCTATGACGTGTCTTATACCTTGACTGCAATAGCCACCTTCCGTGTATTACGAAATTAAGGGAATACAGTAAATCATAGCCCTTGACAATCAGACTACAAAGCCAGACTTACTGCTGATTGGCTGTATTTGCTAATGTACAATCCAACCAAATCGCTGCTTTACAAACTTCCGTAATACTGAAAACGTGGATATTGCAGTCAAGGTATCAGACGAAGTTCTGAATAGCTTGACATCGGAAGATGGGTATCTAGAAGAGTAAGCGTACTTACGATTCATACATCCTCTATATCTGGGAGAGTAACCTGCCCAACCAGGACAGCAGGAATATGATTGTTCACGCTGTGGTACCATGTGGAGGACGGAGCGTTGAGCTATTCTGCACCGGAATCTAAAGAGAAGGAATAATCCGCGGACATAAAAACAAAGACCGAAAGCTATTTCTTGCTAAATTCTTCTGGGTGTTTTAATATGGGGTAGACTGTTGGGGTTGAGATTCCATATTGGGAAGAGCCGAACATCTGTGCGGTCATATTTGAATAGCCTTAGGAATGAGTTGGGGGTATTTTTTTCTCGGAACAGTGGGTTGGGGATCTAGGGTGTACCTCCATCTCCGCCGCAACTCTATGAATGTATCAAGAACACTATTATTGTTTATTTCGGAATAAAATTCCACACAGATAAGTAAAATCTAGCATTGCTATACATACATTTAAAAAAAAAAATGCAAGTAGTATTTTGCAATGGAACATGATCAATGGAACAAACTCTTGCCCATATACTCACCTAAAAGTGTTACATAATTGATTACTATTGTTCGGACAAGGCATTATCATTCTTTGATAATGTGGTCGACAGAACGTCTGTGGTCGTCGTACAGGTCGCATGACTATTTGGTCTCTTTGACAAATGTGGCGTCTGAAAAGAAAAAGTAAATGGTGTTCCTCGACAGAAAATTTTCTTTGATCCGAGGGTATACTTGTATTTCTAACAGCAGCGGTACTCTGTCTACACACGGCAGTTGGATATGAATTCATATCGAATTTGTACAGAAATTGTCTAAGATGTCTTGATGCATTTCCTCAAACTTCGTGTGGAATGTCGCTCCAAAATGCCGTTTGTGACAGATTTGCTAAACATTGAAGTGTATTATATTGTAGTCTCAAGTTCATCTCGTTCGAGGTGGTCGTACATTGAGTGTGACGTGACGCTTGCTGTGTGTTCTAAAGATCATTGATCGATTTGTCGAAGGTTGGAGGGGGCTGTAGTTGCTCATTTGAACAAAAGTTTGGTCTAATTTTAATCAGACTGATGTTCAATCCCGGCATGTTTTGATTGTTTTCCACCTGTCAGTGATGCGGGTCAGATGTTGAGATTGACAAAAAAGGCGTCTTGTCGTTCGGAAAACAGCTACAGCTACGTGTTGCTCGTTTCCAATACCCATTCTAGGGGTAAGATCTAGGAAAATAAGGCGGTCTAACTTAATTTCATTCAAAATGTGAATGTCTGCATCAGATGCGCCACACTTAATAACTATCTAAAATCCATTAACATTGAAGTGTATTATATTGTAGTCTCAAGTTCATCTCGTTCGAGGTGGTCGTACATTGAGTGTGACGCTTGCTGTGTGTTCTAAAGATCATTGATCGATTTGTCGAAGGTTGGAGGGGGCTGTAGTTAGACCCTAACTGAAGTGGCTATATTACAAATAAAAGCTCATGAAAACAAAAGTTTGGTCTAATTTTAATCAGACCGATGTTCAATCCCGGCATGTTTTGATTGTTTTCCACCTGTCAGTGATGCGGGTCAGATGTTGAGATTGACAAAAAAGGCGTCTTGTCGTTCGGAAAACAGCTACAGCTACGTGTTGCTCGTTTCCAATACCCATTCTAGGGGTAAGATCTAGGAAAATAAGGCGGTCTAACTTAATTTCATTCAAAATGTAAATGTCTGCATCAGATGCGCCACACTTAATAACTATCTAAAATCCATTAACTTTAAATAATTCAAAGGTGGCATATGTTTTTAAAGTAGCCTAGTCGTAGTTTCTTTTAACCTAAAATTAAAGTAACGCGTATGATACACCATGAGTAATATGCAGATCTAGGGTCGCCGCTACTAACACTAGTCATCCGTGATCTCAAGAAGTTTTCCCAACATCGTGGTAGGTCACACTGCTGTAATTTATGTTGCGCCATCAAACACGGATTAAATATACTGGCCACAGACAGTGCATCAAATTGGTTGATGTCTTGGTGACATAGAACTCGAGCTGAACAACAATTTCTTTAGATCTTACACAAACAGCTTTATATTCTGTTTTAAAAAACAGGCTTTTTCAAAATAAAAAAAAACAAAAAAAACAAAAAAAACAGCGAAGTTTGGAGTAGTTTAGTAGTCTAAACTATAAATAACCATTTTTGCGAACCAAACTGCACACTGTTGTGTAGATGGTTCAAATTGTTGATTGAGTAGGTTTATCCTTATGACTTTAAATTCAGATTCTGATTCTGCAACTTGGGAACCCACCCTCAAAAATCTTTGTTCGAGTATCTAAAAAAAATCATGCTTGCTATAGATGTGCGTTTATGAGGCTCAAAACCCGGTACCAACTGATAAAGTTGAAAGTATTAAATTCATCACCATATGGTCTCGTTCCAATCAATGCTAATTAAATGAACAAAACCTAAGTAAAAATAACCATAATGTTATGGAATTATGCTAATGGATTTGTTCAAAGTTGTCCGGTTCACCAATTTTCATAGTAGATCATTTTCCCCACCGTAACACACGACCTGATCCGGTTCACCAATTTTCATAGCGGGTCAAGATCGCCACCGTATCGAATGACCTGATCCGGTTTTACCAATTTTCATAGCGGTTCAGGATTGCCGCCTTATGGCATGACATGATCCTTTTCTAAATGCTCATAGCTGGTCAAGATCGCCGCCTAGTCGGCTAACAATAGACCAACTCTCATATTGAGAAATTGGCCAACTGTGACCATCTGGGTGGTCTAAGCTACCAAACATTAACATACTGGGAAAGGTGACCAATTTTAGTGTCCGACTAATAAATTGGGTGTTAGTTAAAACAGGCAAACATTCACTGCGCTATGAAGAGAAATTTCATAAGGGTGGCATTTAAATTCAGTAGATGAAATGTAAGGGGGTGGGGATTGGTGGTGGGTCTTTGGGAATGTCAGAAAATAAACAACAATGAATGAATGATTTATTAACAATCTAAATATGTGTAGGATACGGGTCCATTAGTTGTTGTCAAATATGTTGCATCGATTTTTTTCATGAACATTTCGCATTTCCGGACCACACCGCCCTGGTATATAATCGCCATTCATTTCGGACTGGTTTGAGCTTTGCATTTAGTCTTGCATTCGTCAAGGGTGTATACCTTCGCAGGAACGGCCATTAAGCCATATATCAAGTAGCATGAATTAAATCGGGAACTATACTTGTCCATTCTACTGCAATTCGGATCCTTGCTGCAGGCCTCCTTGCACTCATTTTCCGAATTGAAGTCTTTGAATTTCTTTCTATATGATCTATAACCCGGTTGAGACAGCAGAAACTTCTGTGATTCACTGTATGTCCCACATTCATCTATAAGAAAGAAAAAAAAACAACTACTAAACTCTGTGTATTTTCCAAGGATAACAACTTGAGTTCACAGTTAAGGATCCTTTCTACCTGCTGGTCCCAAGCCAAACCCCTTGGCATTGAGCTTTCCCAGATTATCCGCACCTATTTACAATTGGGTTGGCTGGAATTATAAGTGAAGATGACTAATTCAAAGTCATTAGGCTCTCATACGCCGATCGCCATCGGAACCCACAGCCGACATTTGTTCGGGTAACCAAGCAAATGACGTCATGTAAAGAACCAACGCTCTAACCGACTGTGCTACAGAACCTCACAAAATAAAGAACATAAAGCTTAATCACGAGAAGAAAACCAACATTTACCTTTCCGAATCAAAAAGTCGAAGTCCACAAGTAGGCAAAATCTGCTTAATTCAGAATGGATATAAAAGAGATAACATGGTCGAAAGCCACAGAACATTTCTTATGCTCAGCTTCGTTTTTCTACCCGCTTACCTGAAGCTCCGGGGTTCAATCCCGGCATGAGTCGAGACAATGCCTTCGGCTTTTTTCAATCCAGTTTCCCAGTGTCAGTGATGTAGGTAAGAGGGACTGACATGGAAAAAGCTTCTAATCGTTGGGACAATAAACCGATGCCCCATGCGCTACAAGCTATGCACGTTAAAGATCCCTCGAAAGTTGGAAACCGCTGTCCTGGCAAATAGTCCCTCATTGTACCCTGCATGGCGTTGCCCGTTTTCATTAGCCCATGCGGTGCAGAAAAGTAGGACGTAAAACTCCATTCATTTCATTTATTTTGAATCATCAGTTCAGCTCAGTCCACGTTGAATGTTCAAAAGATACCAGCCAAAGTAATTCATAAACAAATATAACCCTATCCGTTCCTTGGACGTATGGGTGTAATATCGTCACTGTTATGTCCATACTCAAACGGTCACATCCGTATATCACGTCCGAGGAACGGGTAGGGCCAGATTTGTCGGACGTAATGTATAAACCTTGAACTTACCAGCAGCTAACAAGCTGTCCAGAGCAATACAGACAATCAAAAAGGCAATTTTAAGCATCATGACGGCAATGAAATTCCATCATAGACTATGCTTATATAGCATATTAGAGATAATTAAATGGTTGAACTGTAACGATCGGCGAACTAGTTTTGCAAACCCACACATTAGTGAAAAAGTAAAATACGAATCAACTGAACCCGTCATCTGGATATTTCGTAATTGTTTATCTAGTTAACTGCCAGCCACAATTTGTTTGGGATAAACAATCCTCACCTTGACTAGTTAACTGCCAGCCACAATTTGTTTGGGATACACAATCCTTACATTGACTAGTTAAATGCCAGCCACAATTTGTTTGGGATACACAATCCTCACCTTGACTAGTTAAATGCCAGCCACAATTTGTTTGGGATACACAATCCTCACCTTGACTAGTTAAATGCCAGCCACAATTTGTTTGGGATACACAATCCTCACCTTGACTAGTTAACTGCCAGCCACAATTTGTTTCGGATACACAATCCTCACATTGACTAGTCAACTGCCAGCCACAATTTGTTTGGGATACAAAATCCTCACCTTGACTAGTTAAATGCCAGCCACAATTTGTTTGGGATACACAATCCTCACCTTGACTAGTTAAATGCCACCCACAATTTGTTTGGGATACACAATCCTCACCTTGACTAGTTAAATGCCACCCACAATTTGTTTCGGATACACAATCCTCACATTGACTAGTCAACTGCCAGCCAAAATTTGTTAGGGATATACAATCCTCACCATAACTAGTTAACTGCCAGCCAAAATTTGTTTGGGATACACAATCCTCACCATGGCTAGTTAGCTGCTAGCCAAAATTTGATTTGGATACACAATCCTCACCTTGACTAGTTAACTGCCAGCCAAAATTTGTTCCGGAAACACTATCCTCACCATAACTAGTTAACTGCCAGCCAATTTGATTTGGATACACAATCCTCACGTTGACTAGTTAAATGCCTGCCAAAATTTGATTTGGATACACAATCCTCACGTTGACTAGTTAAATGCCTGCCAGAATTTGATTTGGATACACAATCCTCACGTTGACTAGTTAAATGCCTGCCAAAATTTGATTTGGATACACAATCCTCACGTTGACTAGTTAAATGCCTGCCAGAAATTGATTTGGATGCACAAGCCTCACCACGACTAGTAAGCAATTCTGTTCATCTGGTTCAAGAAATTAAGGTTGCTAAAAAAAGCATAGTGGACGAACTTATTGAACAGATGGCCATGTGTTTTTAAATGATGCAACAACGTCAAATGCATCCTGGATATATTAGTTAGTTTGGAAAACAAACCACCCTTATTTGTCACAGCAATCGGATTCATTTATTATATTCTCTTATTGCATGCTTTTGTTAATAATAATATTCATAGCTTCTGACACGTTTTGGTATTTAATTTATTCTTCTGATGGCTACAAAATAGATTATTACTACTCTCTGAATACACACAGAGTTTTGAATTGAATATTGGTAATTATTTTCATATGAATTGAAATATCATCTACAAATTACTACCGAGAGTCTAAGATTGTATTTGGGTTGACGACAATGTTAACCACTGAAAAACAATATAAGGAGGAGAGGAATTTTCAGTCAGAAAAGTTGTCAATATTCACGTGAATTTTTTACGAGGAAAGTGTGTCTATTTTAAATGTAAAATCACTGAACCTTATATTTCTATGGACCTGAAGAAGAGAAATGGCATACGATTGAAAATTTTATTTTGAATATTTATGAAATGAGAGAAAAAATTCAATTCACAGTTCAATGGAAATTTACTAGCATTACACCATGATAGTCTAGAAATTTCATCTCATCAAAACGCCACCATGAAACAGTGATCATTAGTATTTAAGTCGGACAAAGAACACCGTGCAATGTGCAAAGATAGCTATTAGTCCATGCTCGTTTTCCAACTATCGAGGCATCTGTAACTCACAGTCTATAGCACACAGAGCTCTTTCAGTGTTCAATGCAATCGACTAGAATCCATTTTGATGCCAATCTGTCTGCTCTACATTATTGAAAATCAGGATGAAACTCTGTTGGTATTAGCTTGCCAGAGCAATGCCCCCTCCCCCACAAAAAAAAACAAAACAACAAAGGAACTCGGCTTACCAGCTGTAAAAGACTCCTATAAATACATAATATAGACTGGTGTTTAGGAGAAACAAAAAGCAAATTTTTTTCTGTCTAAATGATTAAAACGCCTCTCAATGATCTTTCCCAATCCATAAAAACTTCACATTTCTCGGTTAACTTGATATAATCTTGTTGAATGAATGATGAATTCTTTTGAAACATCAACACAACTATTTTGGTTCAATCAAAATTAGTTCTATGGTGGGCGGAGTAGAGCCTGCTTACTCTTTTCGAAACACCTGATGGTACTTTTCTTTGTAGGAGTCCACTACTATACAACTTTTACTCGCAATTTTGCCATTCTTTGAAGGGGTGTTTTGATTTACTGTAAATTAAACGGCGTTTTACGTCCTACTTTTTTGTTCTTGGTTTAGCAAAAAGAATCATCCATGCATTTTCTATTGTGCTGAAAAATACCAGCTTTCAAACTACTACTGTCTTTGAAATACACCATGTCCTGTATCGCACATTAATGCAACGTGCGGACAAACCGGAAGTAACACATTTCCGAAATAGCATGCTATAATCGTTTCTATACTGAAGTTGTATTTTCTATTGTGTTCTTGACATGTTCATTTATATTACAAAATGCTTGAATGTTTGTTCTATTTTAATGCTTGAATGTTTGTTCTATTTCAATGCTTGAATTTTTGTTCTATTTCAATGCTTAAATGTTTCTTCTATTTCAATGCTTAAATGTTTCTTCTATTTCAATGCTTAAATGTTTCTTCTATTTCAATGCTTGAATGTTGATGGTTGGTTCTCTTTTAATGCTTGAATATTTCTATTATATTGAAATGTTGGTGCAATTTGGTTTTAAGAATGTTGGTGCTATTCCAATAAAAAAATGTTGGTCCTATTTGAATGCAAGAATGTTGGTGTTATTTAAATGCCATAATGATGGTGCTATTTGAATGCAAGAATCTTGGTGCTATTTTAATGTTAGAATGTTGGTGCAACTTGGTTTGCAAGAATGTTACATATTTAAATGTCTAAATTTTGGTACTCAATTCTTGATTCATTGCATGTTGGTGTTTTTGAAAAGTCGGCTATATCGCTGTTCTCGCTGTTTCGAAAAGAGTAAACATGATCTGTTTCGAAAGGATTAAGCATGATCTGTTTCGAAAGGAGTAAGCATGGTCTGCGACACCTGCAACTACTATTTAGGTCAAAATTATACAAGATACAACCAGATCAATTCATTTCTGACTAAACTACCCCTTTAACTAAAACATGCTCATGTGTACCGATTTAATACATGTAGTAACATAACATTAGATGATATTTTACAGAAACATTATGGTGATAAACAGGCAATAAACAATATATAGATACAGAGATAGGCCCTGTAAGATAAAAACAGAAAACAACACAAACACAAATAGATAAATAACATAAACGTAAAAACGAAAATAACTGCACTTTCTAAATAAACGTGTTTATTTTCTGATTTATGTATATTTATGCAACCTGTCAAATTTAACGCCAATTCTTATTCTTAAAGAGACAGATGCGTCATTTGGTAGGGGGAATGTTAAATATATGTAAATCTCATAACTCCTTTAAACATACTTCAATCTGGGAATTTTACTCACTATTTCTATATATGGCCATTATATGACGAGTCGTTATTTTAACATCCAAACGGGGATAATTCTCGACACACATGGATTTGAAGGCTCAAATTACGACCGTCAGCTGTGAACAGTGAACACTTAGCTAAAAAAATCCCGTTTTTTGAGACTAAGGTATGAAGAAAATGGCGCACTACATTCTGCATCCAATTGCATAAGGAACACGAACAAAGTCATACATTGTGTAATTAGGGAAATTTGGACAAAGTAGCGATTCTATACTTCTTATCTAACGATAACCATCCGTTGAGGGATCTGTCACGTACCCGGTCTGTAGCACAAGGGGTCTTTATTAAATATTCGTCATCCTCATAACTAGGCGGTTCTGTTATATTAGCACCCTCGACCTGCATCGCTGACGGAGGAGACCTGGTGGCAAAATTCAAAAGGACTTGCGGAATCTTTGATTTGAACTTCCAAAACAGAGCCCGAATCACTGTTAAAAACCGTTAGCAATGTCCGAAGTAACTCTAGACGCAATTATGCTTTTGCGTTTACCAAGTTTTAAGTTAAGCTGATAAGCGAATGAATTGCATGGTTCTTTAAAATTGGAATATGTTAATGCAAATGATGCATTCATACTTATTACTTTAACGTACGAGTGAAACCTGGTAATCACAGTATCGTTTCCAAGACAAACAGTATGTAATAACAATATTAATAAGTACATACACACTGTTGCAGATATCTACATAATATAGTTGTGAATAATCGGTTAAGCTTAGGTTTTCAACAACAGGGACATGTTCTAAGCACTTTTCCAAGGGAACACTGTCCTATGACAACTACAACACAGTCGTGACTAACATTGTTAAATTGCATTACATTTTTGGTTTCAATTTCACCCACTCATATAAGAACTAGTGATTTTTACGTATTCCCTTTGTGGACATCGTTTTTCATCTGAGGACATCATTTGATATGTTTTGGGGACACATACAAATACAGATTGAAGCCCATTGCATTGGATTGAAATATAATTTTCTACTCTACAGATAATATTGTATATTGTGGCCAGAAACATACTAAGGGTTATTCTCGTAGCTTAATAAGGCTTTTTTTATAAACCGGTATTAAATTATTACAGATCAAAAATATGTTATACCAAAGGAATGCCAATTATCCAAAACAGTGTTGCCGGTACGACTGCTATGATAATGGCATAAAATGTTCTACTTTGTAACAGGCACCTGCCACAGTAATAATTGAATTCTGCTGAGCTTTATATTATATTAATTTCATGAATTATTTAGCACAAAGGTATACTACCCCTTAGGATGACAAAAATTTGTATGTTTAAAACTTGGTCGAAATGAGTCTTTGTTTATTAGTAGACTTACCTGGTGCCATAACTATACAACAGAATCTCTCTATAATCCAATAAATCCTTAAAACTAAGTAATAATTCATTTAAATGAGGAATTTTGAAACATTCCTAGAAGTGTTTTTCAATAATTACTTAGTTTAATGGATATATCGTATTATATAGATATTATATTCTTTAGTCATTACACCTGGTAAGTCCAACTGATGAATATGAAATTTTATTGACCAAGTTAGAGACTTTTATGTCCATTCTTTGAAATTGAAGAAAAGTTTTTGAATTTGTACTCACCGCTTTTATATGAAAAAAAATATTTTGTAATAAAATTTTCAAATTCGAATTTTTGCCAAAAATACAATAACCCATCTCTGATAATTATGATGAATTTATCTGAAATCTACGGGAATGGAAGATATCTTTTTTCTAAAAGAGATAGTAAGATACATGTAGTATGTAAAGTTTTTCGATGATTCTAAAGATAACCCAGACCTATCTGCCAACTTTGCCGGGTTTATCTCTTACAAACGATCCACCACAAAGGCAATCAAAATTAAATTACAACGTCGTTTTTGTCTGATATATTTCGTCTCCATTGTAATCTGACCAATTTTTTCCCATAGTCTCGTTCTGATGAGAATATTCTTAACCAATGGCGTATTTAAGGCATGTGAAAGGTCTTATATTTTTGGTTAGGGTGGTGATTTTCTGTTCTATGTAATAACCAATATTGTCTATCGCTGTCCAAAATTTCGTTTTTCGCCGTCCGAAAATATATTTATTGCTTTCCGGAATTGCAACAATCACTTTCTGAAAAGTAACCTATCGCTGCCAGAAATAGGTTAGATGTTCTTCTACTACCACCGCCTCCATTCTCCTCACCCCTTCAGCTTATGTTAACAATGTTAACATGGGAGACAAGTTATTAGGCGAAATAAACAAAAGTCTATCAAATTTTGGCGTATCTTTCCCGCCCTTTCTTCTTTTAAATGTACTGTATATTTATATAGGCAAGGCTCCAAGTTTTTGAAATAGACGAAATATAAATTATTTAATGAACATTTAAAAGAACTGGTAACCTGGTGTTGTTTTGATAATGGATATCTAGTTATATATTATTATTGATGCAGTAAATCGTTTCTTTCGTTAAGCTGTTCAGGTTTGAGCCATGGCCAAGTATATGAAATAATGATCTCGTTTAAAAGGAGTTAATAAAGATATATTTCCCAGCTTTGGGTATAAGCACCCCTGAGAAGTATCTGTGAACAGTACCAAACCAACAGTACCAAATTGATTCAGATCCTACTACATGACCAACTACCACGACTGCCAACAACTACCTAGTCTGTGACGCCAACTTCTGCTGGAAGCGGACATAAACTCGTCATCCACCAACCAACCGACCCTACAATAAACTACTTGGACTGCCGAGAACAACATGGTGTGTGATATAAGCTTTTGCTGGAAGCAGAACAACCAACCAGATCCCATCAACTACCACGACACTGCTGGAAGCGGATACAACTTGTCATCTACCAACCAACCAACTAACCAGATCCTACCAACTAGTAGGACTACATTCAACTTCTTAATCTGAACGAAAACAGCTTCTGGGTGCGGACGTAAATTGTCATATACCAACTACCACGATTACCAACAACACCCTTGTCAGCAGAGCCTACACACTACTAGGACTACCATCAACTACTTAATCTTAACAATATCAGCTTCTACTGAAGCGGACGTACCCTCATCATCTACCAACCAACCTGTGAACACAACGTGGAGTACTTTAGATCCTGTTTTAGGAATGGTCCACTAGATGTGTGTCCAGGTTATTCTGGGGTATTCTTTGCGAAGGAACACAATCCAATAATGAACAGTTATTTAATAATTGCCAGGAAGACTGTGCTGATAAACTTGAGTGAGCTTATCAGCACTCTGAAATTCGATAGTTTTAGCTTTTGACCTAGGCCCGTACTTTTGGTAAGTTGTATTCTCATTTCTCCAGCTTTCACCAGTAATGACATGTAATTGTTCACCTCTATAAGCTTACAAGAAAAACCCAATAAAATCGCGATAAGAAAACTCGTTTAGATGAAATTAAATAACGGAACACAATGTTATGGTATACTACTCCTGAGTTTTATATTTAAACAATTTACAATATCATTATCAGGTGAAACTATAAATATATTCGTGTACTTTCTTTTATTATACTTGATGATGGCATTGTAGGATTAATATACCATAAAATTATGTTCCGTTATTTAATTATCTTAATCTCGCTTTATCCATGTCAGTCCCCGATTTGCGCCACTGACAGGAGGGGAATCAATGCGTATAGATTTATAACATGAAAGAAGAAAACCTCATTACATATTTTAGTTTCATATGACTTTTGAAAGATTTTCAATCGAATTTTTTAGTGCCTCCTGAAGATGTTTTCAAATTAAGCTTCTAGTCGTAACATTTGGAAAAATTCTAACTCTTTGACTTTGGGTGAAGCTTTGATTCTCTTGAGATTCCTCGTTTTATACTCAGAATGCTAAGAAATGGCCCGACGTATAAAAGAAAACTTGGTAAGAAACATGATTAGGTTAGCAGGTGTGATAACTGATCTTGAAGTACATGTTATTTAAAGGAGCCACTTCTCGTTATTATGGCATTTATATGATTGTGTAATGAGGCATATTTGTGATTTTTTTCAGACATGATCGGATATTTCATTTTACAGTTACATTTACAAACCAGCATTCTTTTGGGCTGATGATTTTCCAAATGTTATTGGATATTTACTGTTACTGTTACATTTTCAATCCGCTATTCTGATTGGGCTGATGATTTCCCAAACCTCTGCTCTGATTGGGCTGATGATTTTCCAGATGTGATTGGATATTTACTTATACTGTTAAATTTACAAACCACCATTCTGATTGAGCTGATGATGTGATCGGATATTTACTGTTACTGTTACATCTACAATCCGACATTCCGATTGAACTGATGATTTTCCAGATGTGATTGGATATTTACTGTTACTGTTACATTTACAAACCACCATTCTGATTGAGCTGATGATTTTCCAGATGTGATTGGATATTTACTTATACTGTTACATTTACAAACCACCATTCTGATTGAGCTGATGATTTTCCAGATGTGATCGGATATTTACTGTTACTGTTACATTTACAAACCACCATTCTGATTGACCTGATAATTTTCCAGATGTGATCGGATATTTAGTGTTACTGTTACATTTAAAAACCACCATTCTGATTGAGCTGATCATTTTCCAGATGTGATCGTATATTTACTGTTACTGTTACATTTACAAACCACCATTCTGATTGGACTTATGATTTTCCAGATGTGATTTGATATTTTTATTTTCTGTTTGTGTTACAATCCACCATTCTGATTTTCCAGGTGTGATTGGACAGTTTTATTCAATGTCACTGTTACACTTTCAAACCACCATACAACAAGGACGTCTGCAATACTTTTATTTTCATTTTCCCAAAGCACCGTAGATACCAATGACATGCAGACTTACGTCTGGCACCGGCATGTAATGTGAATTGGTCGGCAGGTCAGCTACTCTTAAGGGTTGAGTGGCCGTTGAACCCTAAGCGTGGGCACCCGATAGCATTTGGTAACCGAGGTGATCTAGGTTAGCAAACAAGTGTTTTACACGAAGACATCGCGGCTCAGATCTATTATTAATTTTCTTAGAATTGGTATTTTAAATTACGTGTATTTCAAATAATCTAATTTAAAATACTGTAATGTTTTACTTAGAGGACAATCTCACTTTAAGGAAAAATTCTCGTTACAGTTGAATGAAAAAGAGGCGTTTTTAGATCGTTCGCATTGTTTAAAGTTCAGCTGTAGTAAGGCTCTGTTATCAATTAGTATACTATTACTAATAACTGTTTTATGAATTATACCTAATAACCAATGATTGCTACTAATGATAATATTAGGTATATATAACCCAAAAACACTCCAGTTACTACAGTAGCACGATTCCAACTCACGCGATTTACTGATTACATAGACTTTAAAGGGACAGATGCGGTATTTTGCGCCTGGTTGATTTAAGTCTTTAATATATGTAAATAGTTTTCAAATGAACAATTCCTTTAAAATACTTCAAACTAGGAATTTTATTCATTTTTTCTATATATGTTTTTTCTACATATCACAGAGTGTCTTTAAAATTCGTCATTTCAACATTCAAACGAGGATACACGACACACATGGATTTGAAGGCTCAAAAAAAAATCCCGTTTCTAAGAATAAAGTATGATTGGCCAAAACAATGGCCCATCTGTTCCTTTAATATCATTAAAGTATTCTATTAATAAGTCGAATAAAAATCCGTACATGCAAAACAAGTCCGTTAAACAAAAATCTCGTCCTCATACAAGACAAATCGGGAATGATAATTGTATAGTAGTGAACTCCTGAAACGTAAAGTACCATCGGGTGTTTCGATAGTTGTTTCAGATCAGCCGCATCATCCCCAACCAGTAGCAAGCACAGTCACTATATCTGTCCTTCCAGGAGGGTATATTCTCGGAAATATCAATGTCAACAAGTTTCGCAACTGAAACAGAAAGGCAGGAATCTAAAGAGTCTTTTAAGCACTTTTAATCAACTTTTTAAAATTATTTCAATTTAACGAATTAGTAAATTTCGTTAATACGAAATAATATAATAGTACCCCATACCATTCCGACTGTTTTGCAACTTGGTTATTTTTAACTTCATTAAACTTCATTAAAAATCTATATTTTTAACAGTGGAGTCAAGGCATAATATCAAGCTATTATGAACTGCGTCTAATACCTTGACTGCAATAGCCACCTTCTTGAATTACCAACGTTTGTAAATGCTTATGATTGGTTGTACATACAGCCAGTCAGAGCCCTCGACAGGAGGTCTGTAAATCATCAGTCATAACCTTTTCAGTCTTTATGTCGTGGGCTCTGAAGGGTTGTATTCGCTTGCGTACAATCCAATCAAATTGCTGCATTCGGTGATACTAGAAAATAACCCAATGAAGTCAAGGTAGTAAACGCAGTTCTTTTTGTTTTTTATCGAGCTGGCACAAACTCCCCCTTTAAGTTTCAATGCAGTATACAGAACACCGCAATAAAGATAGAAATAGACACATAAATAATGATACATATATCTACATCTAAAAAATATTTACACGATTTTAATATACCTCTTTTTATCATAATAATTACAAGGAAAGGGAATCATATTTCTGACTTAACTAAATGTGGAAAGAGATTTGTGTATTCTGTTGAAACAGTGCCCAATTTAATTTATGTTTTAATTGATTTGGAGAAATCGAATCAAACTAAATATTTACTTAACTAGCATTTCTCTCTGTTGATTTAGAAGTCTGTTTAAAGGGACAGATTCGCCATTCGTTTGATCAATCATACCTTAGTCCCAGAAATGTTTTTAGCTAAACTAATCAGTAGTAGTGTTCACAGCTCATCGTCGAAATTTTAGTCTTGTCCAGAATTATCAGCGTTTGAAAGTTAAAATGACGACTCGTCTTTTAGTCAGTCTCTGCCATATATAAGACATACATATATATAGAAATAGAAAGTGAATTCAAAGTTTGAGATATTTTTGAAGCAAGTATGCGCTTCTAGTACTAGTATTTATTCAACACCCGAAAATGGCGAATTTGTCCGTTTAAAGCATAGATACATGTGTCTATGATTTTTATGTTCTGTTCGAGTGAAATAGAAATTATCATGTATCTATACATCGTGTTATTCTTTAATATAAACTGTGTTATAATGTATCGATACATCTGTCTCTGCTGTTCGTGGAATATTTGGATGGAGTAGAAATTATCATGTATCTAAACATCGTATTATTCTTTTATATAAACTGTGTTATCATGTATCGATACACCCATCTATGCTGTTTGTGGAATATTCGGATGATGTACAAATTATCATGTATCTATGCATCATATTATTGTTTTATATAAACTGTGTTTTCATGTATCGATACGTCTGCCCATGCTATTCGTGGGATATTCGGATGAAATAGAAATTATGATGTATCTATACATCGTATTATCAGTTTATATAAACTGTTTTATCATGTACCGATACATCCATCTATGCTGTCCATGTACTGTTTGGATAAAATATATATTATCATGTATCTATTCTATTATTCTTATTTTTATATAAACTTTGTTATCCTGTATCGATACATCTGTCTATGCTGTTCGTGGAATATTCGGATGAAATTGAAATTACCATGCATCTATACATCGCTTTATTCTTTTGTATAACTTTGTTGTCATGTATCGATACATCTGTCTATGCTATTCTGAATAGAAATGATCATGTATCGATACATCGTATAATTCTTTTATATGGGCTGTGTTATCATGTATCGATACATCCGTCTATGCTGTTCATGTACTGTTTGGGTGAAATAGAAATTACCATGTATCTATACATAGCTTTATTCTATTGATTTAAACGCCGTTTACAATTAGATTAAATTATACTGATTATCATTGGCACATGTATCAGTATAGCGCATTGTTTCTGGTAATACATTATCCTAGATAAGATAAAATGGCAAGCATACATACACTGAATATTCCATTCCAATTTCTCTGAAACTAAGTGTTTGATGACGTCACTAATCACGAAGGGCCTTACCTGATAAGCATATTTTGCCATTCGTGACGTCTAAGTAGAATTACATTAACCGTAGACGTCTGATTGAAATTGGAATAATGTGGAATGATGCAAATTGGTGCTATCAGTAACAACTTCGTTACAATCCCTTTAAGACGGTCGAAATCAGATTTAGATGGTACATATAATGTGGCTTTTTGAAACCGAAAAACAAATGGTACTTTCAAATGTATTTTCCTCAATTATGGACATGTTCGATAATTCCATTCATCGGGAAAATAAAGATTATCCACAGTTGGCTGTGGATTTGGCACGTGAAAATTGTGCTGGCTGTCCGCGCCAAGAGGGTGGTGTTGAATAGAAAAATGGCAAGGTGGTCGTTCAGTGAATACGGCTGACCGTTGGTATAAGTCTGACTGGGTATAAATTTTGTATTTTTCTGTGTTGAGCTCCGTTGTCATTTAATATCCTAAAAGGTAGACATCGATACGGAGTTACAGTGTGACACTATGGTTTCCAGAAGGGTTAAGACGGCTTGTCCTCGACACTTCCACCTGGTCCAGTTACAGATATAGCATTTTGATCAAGCATTTTGATGAAGCAGGTCGTGGGAGAATGTTAAGACATCCATTACTATGCCGGAAGTTTTAAACCGAAAAAATGGTAAGATCGTTCTTAAACCCGGTAAATATTACCGCATTGCCCATTAATATGATTTACAATTACAAAACAGTATGACGTAAAACTCTAATTAATGGCAATTACGGACTCAGTAGGACGTACATTCAGTTCATTTCTGATTAGTAATATATATTTAGGCAACGAAGTTCAACTTACCCCGGTGTACGGATTTTAATTTCGATAGAATAAACAGAGTCTATGAAAATTACAAAGAAAGAAAAGGTCCAGAACCAACTCAATACATCCATTTTATATACAGAACTTTTTCAAATATACACAAAATTCCAATATTCACAAAATTTGAACGTATTATTCCATTCTTACACGAGCATTACGACTTGAACAGTTCTAAGAATACCTGAACCGATAAGAAATTTGATCTTGTTTGTGTCTATATAGCTTAAACCATGTTTTCATCGGTAGTGTTTTGATAGATTACTTAGTTATGTTTTGGTTGTTTCGTGCCGTTAGTTGATAAGCTAGCTGTAAAAGTATAAACATGAATCGAATTTTTGTATACCACGTTACAAAATTGCATTCAGTCCTCTAGACTTTAGATGGTTAATCATTTTAAACGATTCTAGGTGTGCTGATGACGTTTATCGGACAAGAATCGTTGGTGTTTATTTACTTCGTAGTGTATTCTTATGATTGTTTATTAAGCCACTTAGTTCGTTTTCTGCGATTATTGGTTGTAATGTTTTGGTTTGTTCGTTGAATGATCAGTCATTGTTTTGTTTTTGTAAGCGACCAGTTCTTAGATTATGGTCTGATCTCTTCGTTTAGTGACCAGTCATTGGTATTTTGATCTCTTCATTCGGTGATCTGATAAGGCATTGGGTGATCAGTCATAGTTTTTATTTTTGTTTGATCTGTTCATCGAGTGATCAGTCATTGGTATTTTGGTCTGATCTCTTCGTTTAGTGACCAGTCATTGGTGTTTTGATCTCTTCATTCGGTGATCTGATAAGGCATTGGGTGATCAGTCATAGTTTTTATTTTTGTCTGATCTGTTCATCGAGTGATCAGTCATTGGTATTTTGGTCTGATCTCTTCGTTTAGTGACCAGTCATTGGTATTTTGATCTCTTCATTCGGTGATCTGATCAGTCATGAGGTGTTCAGTCATAGTTTTTATTTTTGTCTGATCTGTTCATCGAGTGATCAGTCATTGGTATTTTGGTCTGATCTCTTCGTTTAGTGACCAGTCATTGGTATTTTGATCTCTTCATTCGGTGATCTGATCAGTCATGAGGTGTTCAGTCATAGTTTTATTTTTGTCTGATCTGTTCATCGAGTGATCAGTCATTGGTATTTTGGTCTGATCTCTTCGTTTAGTGACCAGTCATTGGTGTTTTGGTCTCTTCATTCGGTGATCTGATAAGGCATTGGGTGATCAGTCATAGTTTTTATTTTTGTCTGATCTGTTCATCGAGTGATCAGTCATTGGTATTATGGTCTGATCTCTTCGTTTAGTGACCAGTCATTGGTGTTTTGATCTCTTCATTCGATGATCTGATAAGGCATTGGGTGATCAGTCATAGTTTTTATTTTTGTCTGATCTGTTCATCGAGTGATCAGTCATTGGTATTTTGGTCTGATCTCTTCGTTTAGTGACCAGTCATTGGTGTTTTGATCTCTTCATTCGGTGATCTGATAAGGCATTGGGTGATCAGTCATAGTTTTTATTTTTGTCTGATCTGTTCATCGAGTAATCAGTCAATGTTTTGGTCTGATCTCTTCATTTAGTGAGCAGTCATTGGTGTTTTGATCTCTTCATTCGGTGATCTGATAAGGCATTTGGTGATCAGACTTAGTTTTTATTTTTGTCTGATCTGTTCATCGAGTGATCAGTCATTGTTTTTGCCTGATCTATTCATTGAGTGATCTGATCAATCATTGGTATTTTGGTCTGATCTGTTCATTGAGTGATCAATCGTTGAGCTCATTGTCAATTCGTTGATCTGATCCATCCGTCATTATGTGATCATTCATAATTTTTATTTTTATCTGATCTATTCATTGAGTGATCACTAATTGTTTTTGCCTGATCTATTCATTGAGTGATCTGATCAATCATTGGTATTTTGGTCTGATCTGTTCATTGAGTGATCAATCGTTGAGCTCATTGTCAATTAACCACCTGCTCACTGAAAAATAACTACTTTTCTTGATTCGTTCAAAAGGATTTAATCCATAATTTTAAGTATAAATACACATAATTTGAATTAATTTTCAATATATTTCTACCAGTATTAACACTGCGACTTAAAACTTTAAAAATTATCCGTGTCAATATCAAGACTGTAAATGAAGGAGTTTTCAAAATTTTTCTTTACATTACCCCTTTCAGAATAATTAATCGATTGCATTTCCCCTTATTAATCCTTACTATTTCACGACTTTCTCTTAGATTTTTCCTGATATATTTTCACGTCGGAGAATATATCCGGACTTAATAAATTACAACTGTCCAAAGAATTTATTAGTTACAGCTAAAAATTAAAATGGATTTCGATACAGCCTTGAATATTGGGCTATGGAGTTCTATAAGGAATCATTAACTACTAAAAGGAATACTACCTCTTAGAATGGTCAACAACAAAAAATTAAAGGCTCAAACTTGGTCAATAAGAGTATATATCAGTTGGACTTACCAGGTGCCATGACTAAAGAATAGAATCTTTATATAATAATGCATTAAGTAATTATTGAAACATGCATTATGGATTTATTGGACCATAGAGTGATTCTGTTTTATAGTTTTGACACCAGGTAGTCCACTGATAGAACAAAAACTCATTTTGGCCAGTGTTGAAAATTCAAATTTTGGAGGTAGTATGCATTGTTAGTGACTCAATTAAGCAATACATTATTAATTGTGACAAAATTCAATCCTAACACATCGTTAGTGACTAAATTTAATACTAACACATTAATAGTGACTAAATTTATTGCGAACACATTGCTAGTGACTAAATTTATTGCCAACACATTGTCAGTAACTCAATTTAATACTAACACATTGATAGTGACTAAATTTATTGCCAACACATTGTCAGTAACTCAATTTAATACTAACACATTGTTAGTGACTTAGTTTAATACTAACACCACTGAGCGATATTGCCCTAAAGGTGCGGGCACACGAGCGGTCTTGGTCGGAGATTTTTGTCGCTGACTCAAATCTCGAGTAAAATCTTGCTTGTGCCCGTTCTTCCACGACAAGTTTATCGAGTCGCCGACAATTATAATAAAAAACAAGTTTGATAATTGTCTCCGATAGTTTTATTGTCTGCAAGACAGACTGTCATCATCCAATCAGATTCCTTTTCCTTTCAACTGCATGCCCCGCACGTGATTATCGACATGGTGGAAAAAGACCGACTGGAGATTCTGCCTCCTCGTGTGCCCGTGCCAGTTGTTGAAACTCAAGACAAGACTCTAATCGGCGACAATAGACCAAGACCGTTCGTGTGCCCGCACCTTAACCCAATACCCATTGACAAAATGTTCAGTCACTGGGGTCCAAGATCGTGGTTGCTATGTTTTTATAACAGACTTTCATGGAATTCAATTTGATTTTATCAATATTTTACAAAGATAACAAATACATTTAAGAATGAAATTTAGCACACTATATAATAAGTTTCCAAAGGTTCATATTAAATACCTGAATTCACACAAATGTTTCATATAAAAGGACAATATAAAATTTTGCCCTAAATAGTATTGAGAAAAAGTCTAAGTAAATGAAATGAAAGGGACTTTCTATACAAATCTTCTGCACCTGATTCGGCTAATGATGTGTGAATGCCAAGCAGTGCTCAATGTAGCAATTTTTTCCCAATCTCCGACAAGTTCGACAAAATCACTATCATAAGGTTGAAGCTGGTATTTTAAATCACATAAAATTATCAGAAATTAGATTAACCAATAATAATATTAAACCAATGGACAAGCTAGCTTAATACTTGCAGTTATCTACTATCTTTTAAAGGGACAGATTCCACATTTTCAGGTGTTGATTTGGGTCTTGAATATATTGTAAATAGTCTTCAGAAGAACTAGAAACGTAAACACAAATCGCATATTTTCTTCAAAAATGCCTCTAACTAAGAATTTCACTTTCTATTTTATATTTATATGCCAGAGTTTCATGAAATGACAAGTCGTCATTTTAACAATTCAAACAAGGATAATTCTGGATACACACGAATTTCGATGGTGAGCTGTGAACGCTATTACTGATTGGCTTAGCTAAAAATATCACGTTTCTGAGACAATGGGTCAAAATGGATGGCGAAGCTGTCCCTTTAAGTAAAAATACCAAAGAAATTACTTTCACAGAATTGCTTCACAATACAGACCTTATAGTTTTTTTCTGAATAAGGGACAAACTGAATCTAAATATTTGCTATACCAGTTGATAAAGCAACATTTAATAAATACCATAGTAACTGCTTGAACCAAGTCCTCGGGCACAAACCCTCAAAAAAATGCAGGGGAGGGGCCCTAACCCAGTCCATAGACGCCCACTCATCTAGTTGAGCCACTGTAAATTATGTCAGATTTTATCATTGAAAAGTGATCCTAAAGTGAGCTTAAATTAACCTTTATCTAATGGTGAAACAAAAATCAATACAACGATATCCCTTAATGTTCGAGCTCGAGCTCATACCCATTTACCACATATTCAATACTGTAGAGAAAAACTGCTTAAAAAACTCAGATTGTAAAGCTGCCCATACACGATCAATAATATCGCACAATAGTATTGCGTGAACTGACATTGCGCAGTTATATTGACCGTGTGTGGGTAATATTGAAGGCTTGCACAATAGTATTGTGCAAGCCTCAGAATTTCTAAATCTGGTAGAAATTTTCAGGCTTGCGCAATTATTTCATTTACAGTGTGTGGGATTTTTCAATTATATTGTGCAATATATTCATTTTACACGACAACCTTCTACTGGAAACATGTCCACCACCCAAGAGAAAAAATTCTTATTGGAGTGCATTGAACTCTATAGAGAACATCCTGTATTATGGAATATCAAAAGTAAAGAATATAGTAATCGGACAATGAAAGACCAGGCTTATAAGGTTCTTGTAACCAAATTTAAGGAGAAGTATCCTACTTGGGAAAAAGATGATGTAAAGAAAAAACTGAATTCTCTTCGAACGAACTTCAGAAAAGAAATGAAAAAAGTTATGGATTCAAAAAAATCAGGTGCTGGTAGTGATGATGTGTATGAGCCTACAGTGTGGTACTATAATGCCATGCTATTCCTAATGGACCAAGAACAGCCCTAACCCATGCCGAACTTACGTCCACGCTCTAGAAACCATTGTTTTGCCCAAATCCTTCGTCTGCCCCGTTTTCTACGTCTAGAAGCAAATATCAACGCGATAGCGATCGATGCATCCATTCTGGTCGAAGTTTAAAGTATAAATGATGCACTTTTGCTCAATACTATTGTGCGATTTGATTGAATCGTGTGTGTCGGTCAGAAAAATAACTCAATTCGATTGTGCAATACTATTGTGTAATATAATTGATCGTGTATGGGCCGCTTTAGAGTATGGAATTTTTTACACAAACTCAAATTTATCTAGCAAAGCATTATGTACACAAAGATAAACCATTTCCAACAAAAATGATTGGTCAATCACTGGGATTAAAAAGTTTCTATAAATAAACAATTTGATATGCTATAAAGCTATACACAAACACGCTTGGCTGGCCTTGTTTTTCTCCTGTAGGGATAGGTAATCATTTATTTTTTTGCCAACCAGACATTTTTCAACGACGTGAAATTTAATTTCAATTTCCAAAGAGAGAAGGCCTCTTATAACACAGCTCCTCAGTATTGTATGATTATCATATCATTACTGTTTGAACAATTCGACGAATGACCGAAAGTTTCCAATACATAATTTAAGGTTCCCTAAAAACCATAACGATCAACAGTTTTGTATGGTTGTGAATAAGAATAACAGTCATAAGTTTCGAACACAATTCTCATGCAACCGAGTTGTGAGTTGCATTCGGTACACATAGCCACTTTCATTAATCGCAATCATACACAACTGGTAATCGATATGGTAGGTAGGTAGATGACAAGTTATCACTATGGTGTCAGGTCACCTTAAGTATGGAAAAAAAAAATTGCGCACTTCAAACTTGGACAAAATTTTGGGGATTTGCAAAATTAATTTTAAAATACTGCTTTTAATAGCTTTTGAATTACACAAAAGATTCAATGACTGTACACAGCTTCCAATGACCCTGGTCAAGAGTTCAAGGCCAGCCAATAGACAAACAAACAAATAAACAAATAATGATTGCAAACAATTATTTAAAACCGTTGATTAACTTTGGTTGTCGCATTTCTAATGATATCTGGTTAAAGACGTCCAGCATGTCTTTTCGTACATTTTCTGTTAATTCTCCAACATCGGCTGCCGTCAGACCTTTCGTGGATATTTTTGGTAAACACTGAATGACGCATTTTCCTGTAAAATGAAAAGATGGCGATGGTCCGGGAGGTTGACAAGAGCTATCATTAAATGAAACATTCCGACAGACAGGGCTGACGACTATATACTCCCGCAATAATGTGCATAGCGTGAAACTTTGAGTAATAACAACAGGTCTTTTTTAGGTTCTGTTTTAATATTTTTACATCAGAATTTCAAAAAAAATTTGAATTAAAAACATAAAATTTTCCAGATTCAAAACCTGCTTCAAAATTATTTTTTTTTAGAGCTATCTTGAGCTTGATGTATGGAACCGGAAGATAGGCAGGACAGGTTACTCTCTTCTGCAACTTACACCTTACATCCTAGTATTTACATTATATACGAGTTCAGTTTATACCAGAAACCATCATTACGGCAGGCATGCTGGTATTAGATGGGACATAATTCTATAAATATTGGTCAGAGAGAGGCATGTACAAGCTCATAAGCAATAGAAAAACGCAACTCGTAACCAATGACAACCAAAAATGTATGCAATTTTGCAATAACTATTCAAAAATTAACAGTGAAAATTGGTACAAATTAACCTTTGAAAAAAATAACAACAGCATCAGCAATAGAAAATTGTCATTGAAAATAATGATGATGTACAGCTTAGAGGCAATAGAAATATGCAACTTAAAGTAACCATTGACAACCAAAAACGTATGCAATTTGGTGATAACTATTCAAAAATTAAAAGTGAAAATTGACCTTTGAAAAAAATTACATCAGCATCAGCAATAGAAAATTGTCATTCAATATTTCAGTGATAAATTTACACTATAACAAATAATGATGAAATTAGAAAATAGAAAATTGCCAACTATAAAAAAATACCAAACGGCAAAACAACTTACCAGCTTCAAATCTTTTATCTCTTTTACAATAAAAATCAGAATAAGTGGAGAAGACAACTGGGACTATAGGTACCTACAAAATACAGACCATACTTTGTGGTAGGGTATTTTCATAGTATATCAAGTATATATACTATGTGGTAGGTACTTTTTTTTTATAGTATATCAAGTACACATACTTTGTGGTAATAATATCTTTATAATATATGAAGTATATATACTTTGTGGTAATAATACTTTGTGGTCAGGATATTTTTATAATATATCAAGTATACATACTTTGTGGTAATAATATCTTTATAATACATCAAGTATACATACTTTGTGGTGATACTATCTTTATAGTATATCAAGTATATATACTTTGTGGTAATAATACTTTGTGGTAAAGGATATTTTTATAATATATCAAGTATACATACTTTGTTGTAGGTACATTTTTTATAATATATCAAGCATACATACTTTGTGGTAAGAATATTTTTTTTTAGTAAATACAGTATTCATGCTTTGTGGTAGATACTTTTTTTTTTATAATATATCAAGTAAGCTTATACATACTTTGTGGTAATAATATTTTTATAATATATAAAGTATACATGCTTTGGGGTAAGGATATTCTTTATAGTAATCCAAGTATACATACTTTGTGGTAAGAATACTTGAATTTATGGTAGTAACATTTCAGCTTACCTGAGCCTGAACCGCCAAATAAAATGCCCCTTTCTTAAATGGTAGCATCCCAGATTCTGAATTTCTAGTACCCTCAGGAAAAATATACACCTTTAACTGCAAGATGATAGACACTGATATAAATAATAGTAATAAATCTAGTGCAATAGTCTGTATATTTTGTTTAAATTTACTTTTATGGTCAGCCAAATATTTATTAAAGGGAGCAGGGATGGGTTGGTTGCTAACCTGCCTTTCTGGGATTCAACCCTGACATAGTTTTGAGAATGCAAAATCCTTGTCAGTGTTGCAGTAGGGAATGGCCTACCATTCAAAAGATGATCTTATTATTCATCATAATGCAGCCAATTACTATCCCAAAATCATTCAGTACTATTTTAAGGGACAGGTAGGCCATTTTTTTGTCCAATCATACTTTAGTCTCAGAAACTGGAATTCTTAAACTGAGCTAATCAGTAATAGGGTTCACAGCTCACCATCCAAATTTGAGCCCTCAAATCCATGTATGTCTAGAATTATCTGTGTTTAAATGTTAAAATGACGACTCGTGATATGTAGATAAGACATATATATATAGAAATAAAGAGTAAAATTCCTAGTCTGAAGTATTTTTAAGGGAATTATGTGATTTTCGTACATTTCTAGTACTTCTGAAGACTAATATTCAAGACTAAAATGGCACACCTGTCCCTTAAAGATATAATCTTACTTTTTTTTCTTTAATAATTTTGGCTGTAGCTTCAAGTGTGCCTAATGCTTTATCATGGTTCAAACGATCTATAAATATAGTACCACACATCCACGCTGCCACACCAAAAAATATCGCATAAAATAATTCCTTTTTCGCCAGACTTGTGCACCTTTCCGGAAATATTTCCATCATTCCTGAAAAAAGAGAAAATACATCTTAAAGAGGTGTTCCCTTATTTTCATTTCTGAACATGAAAATGCTAATACTTATATGAATAGAAAGTAGAGGTGTTCTAATGATTTGGAAAAATACCATGATGTCCAATATTAATTCATAATGAGCTGGATTAGAAGAATTCCAATGAGTGATTGATTAAGAAATGGCAAAAATTCTTTTTTTAGTTTATCCAGACTGTGCATATATGGACATTTATGATTGGTTAAAACTCTTAATTATATGCAATAAGAACATAATGATATGATTCAGAACAAATTGGTATAAAAACCAATACCAAGAGGTTTGGCCACAATGACAGGATCCTCAATTCTGTGTTAAACTTACCAAAGAAATCTAAAGATGACTGGTGATTACTGACTAGAATGTATGGTTCTTCTGATTTTAAATGCTCTCTACCACGTACCTCTATTTCAATACCAAACAATTTTCTGATCATCTTCATACATGATACCACAATCCTACAACATAATATAATCTTAATTGTCAAGTTGTATATCAATCTATGGATTTTCTGTCAGAAGCATTTAGGGCTTTCACAATAATTCCAAATCATTACCTAGTACATTAAGTGGCAAGGGACAAAATCAGTTGATTTGGGTAACAAAGTACAAAATCAGTTGCAATAAGTATCAAGAGATAAAAGCAGTTGCAATAAGTGTCAAGTGTCAAAATCAGTTGCAACAAGTGTCGAGAGACAAAATCAGTTCCATTAAGTACCGGTACATGTAGTGTCAAGCTGTCAAAATCAGTGGCATAAAGTGTCATAATCAGTGGCATAAAGTGTTAAAATCAGTTGAATCAGGTGTCAAGTGACAAAATCAGTGGCAGACATTGGGTGTCAAGAATAGAGAGTAAGCTTATGTCATACAAGTCAAATTAATTATTGCAAAAACCAAATCTAGATCAATGGAAATTCACACAAAAGAAAAAACCAACCACACATTTTTCGCATCTCTCTTCCGCCACCAATACAGTATGACAAACATAAACGCCCCAATGTGGGCAATGGAGTAAAATAGCAACCACTTGAAATAATATTCCACAGTTTTGTTCAGGAAGGATAGAAGAGTCAAAAGGATACATAAAGATGCTCCTATCCAAAAGAAAACTTCTTGTGTCATTTCCCCAAGTCCTTTGTACAAGCACAGAACAGTGTGGGAAGACAAAAAATGAAATTTGAAGCCCAGATGTTACAAAAATCATCAGACATTAACAGCAATTATCAAAGTTCTATAATTTGTATGACTGAAGTTTGTTACATAGCTTTGACTTGATCTATGAACTCTATTATTGATTTCTTTGAAATTATTTCACAACTAAAATTTTGTTTCCTATTTCTATCTGACCAAAATATGTTGAAAATTCACATTTTTTTAAAGGGATTGTAAAGAGGTTTTCTAAAATTTGAATAGCTTCAATTTACACCAATTCAGTTTGCACCAATCCAATTTTCAATCAGATGTCTGTTTTTCCTTCAATTTCAATAAATCTAAGTGTTTGATGACATCACTTAATGAGAACGATCTCATGTAATAAAGCATATTTGGCAATGAACACTTAAGTTTTAGTGGAATTGCAGGAACTACAGCCATCTGATCGAAAATTGAAATGGTGCAAATTGTTGCTATTGTGGTCCCCAATACACACAAAAAATTTGATTGCCATTGATGCCAATATCCTGTAAAACATTTCCTCCATTCCCCACATCAGTATGTCCATAACAGGTGCAGGAAAGTGGCATACTTAAAACATAATTATGAATCATTATCCAATTTTACAAACCATATATTTTTCACATTTGCAGGTCTAAATATACACACTAAACTAATTGGTAATGCCAATGCAGTGATAAGTCCATAGTACACGCCAAATTTAATATAAAATTTTAAAGTGTTGGACTGATCATAAAGTACTAAAATCATAAATAGTAACCCTAAAGTTATGCCTAAAAGTAATTCCATCTTATTTGGATGTACACATACACACTAAATGTGGACCTGGAGCATCTTTGGATATGATGATGGCAAAAAGGCAGAGGCATATTGGTAGATGAAAAATGCCTAAATGGCCATTTCATGACATACAGACAAGTATACCCTTGCTGTTAAATCTAGATATATAACAAACTCTATATCCAACAATCGTATGCCTAAGCCTTGCATATGATGGCTCGGTGTGCTAAACACTTGCTCTTGAACTTGAAGGACCGAGGTACAATCTCCGAATTTTTCAGCCCAGTAATGTAGGTCAGATGTGCTGACACTGAAAAATCATCTAGTCATTCGGTTTGGAAAATAAACTGAGGTCCCGCGTGCTACAGGCTGTGCAAGTTAAAGATCTCTCGACAGTTGGAAATCGAAAAAGAGTAGGCTTATGCCGCTATCCAATCAAAATTTCCCTCATAGCGTACTGCATTGTGTTTCCTGCCTTAATCAGCCTAATTAGGTGCAGATATGTTAATTCATTCATTTCATTGTTTAACACATGAATTTACAAAAAAAAAAGGAAAGCTGGGCGAATCACATCAACCTTTTTGTGTTATCGTTAAAATATGAAACAGCTTTGAGCACAATTACTCATAATATAGCTATGTGAACTGGCCACTAGAATAAATTGCATCATTGAACACAAAATTAGTTTGAAATACTTGGGCAACCAATAACAATTCTGGCACATACCCTATAAAGAGATTGTAAAGAGTTTATGAGAAACATTGTATTTTGGTATTTTCAATTTTAGATTTTTCACATAAAAACTTTAGTAATGTATTGGTTCATGGTAGATTAGAACTTCTTTCATCAACTCCCTGAAACAATTGCATTGAAATTTGAGTTTAATATATTTTTTCTTGTAATCTCTCCAGAAGTAATAATCTATGAATAATCTTCTGTAAAACATATTCTGTTTGAATTGAAATAGTTTTCATGTTGAAATCCATAGTCTCTACTTGTGACCTATGGCAGTGCTTCTATAGGAGAGTATCTTCTATAACACCTATAACCCCGATTAATGTGATAATACTTCATTTATATTCAAATTGAGCAAATAAAGCACCATTATATTAATTGAAATCAAATTCTACCTGATGACCTGATCATAAATTTTCATTTTCAAAGTAATACAGAGGATGAAATTGATCTAAATCTGCTACACAAGCAAATATTAAAGGGACAAGTAAACCATTTTTTTTTTAATCATACTTTAGTCTCAGAAACTGAAATTTTTTAGCTGAGCTAATCAGTAATAGTGTTCACAGATCACCATCAAAATTTGAACCTTCAAATCCATGTGTTCAGAATTATCTGTCTTTGAATGATAAAATGACAACTCATCAATTTAAGATTTAAGTCTATCGGTGTGACAGTTAATGACCTACTGTGATGGCCAATCAAATCTCTAATAGCCAATGAAGCTTCAGAGAAATGGAGAATAAGATCATTCATATTTTCCACGATTGACCAAAAGTTTGTTACAAATAAGCGAAAGCTTCGTGGTTACAAAGACGTGAATCCATCGAATTTCTTTTTGACAATTTAGCCGGCACTTCCATTTACTCAAGTGCAGTACATAAATAGATCGTTCGTGGTTTTAGAGACGAATTCAAGGCAGCTGGACCTTGTTCAATATATCTCTACATATAGGCTATCCTTATCTCATCACTAAATTGCATTTTGACACTAGATTCATTAATTTACAGTGCACAAGTGTCTGGAAATGCTGGTAAAATAGCAGTAAGGCATCTCAACAGGTTCACTGGTTCAAATATCCACTATGATACATAAACAAAGTGAAGACAAAATACGGACATTAAAGGGATATCCCTGAAAGTGGGTTTACTACTTATGTGACTACCAAATCTTGTGCTTGTTATTCTACATAACTGTGTTACCCAGTACATCGATCAAATGCGACATAACATGATAAGTTGAAGGGTATGAAAATTGCACAAACCAGATATTGTTTACATCCTTGGGCCTCCATATTCCAGTGACCATAACCATCAACGCCAGGCAATTTATAATTGCATAATAAAAAACAAACTTGGCATAATATTTAAAAGTCGTGCTAAGTTCATACAGTATAGGTAAAAGCAATAAAAGACCGATAATTATCCACTGAAAGACGTCAATAGCCATGATTTCCGTCTATATTTTATTCCAAAGTACACATGCCGAAAATAGGTATTGACTAAACCGAAAGTCGTTCTGTTGTCGTAAAATATATTTACGACATAAAAATGAATTGACACGAAATTGGCGTGAATCTGACAATTTTTCTTGAAATGGACACTTTGTTTGTGTCACAGATGCAATCAACAGGGCAACGTAATGATATTACGATGATATTTTGAATTGTTCCAGATTACGTTGTGTAGAGATCTATAAATGCCCTAACCTAACGATGAAACAAATATGTTGGTAGTTTTGAGTCAGCATCTCTCAAAAATCCGATGAAGGACATGGCCGTGTCAAAGATACAGAAATTCTCAGTCACTTTGGTATATATTTGATCCTACGTATGCAGTAATAATACGCCTAATAAGCTTAATAAGAATAAACCACTTTTTATAAGTGTAACCGGGTAACCCCATGGGCCTACTGTCTCTATAAATTTGTCGGCAACACTATCATAACATTGTTGTAACAACATCCTGTCGATGTCTTTGATGTATTTCATCATATCTATATTTAGTTCAGCAGGTGTTCAATATGCATGCTTAGTAAGATGTAAGGTTACATGATTTAACTTAATCTAGTCAGTTGCAGATAGGGCACTGAAGAGACAACATGGTTGCAGCACTGTTGTGATGTTGTTTTCTGTGCTTGTTGTCCTGTCGGGAGTTGGCAATTCGGGAGAAGGTCAAATACAGTCAGATTGGTCTGTATAAGAGAGAGAGAATTAAGAAAAGGAAAGTGGCAATGAGTTGGATTCCTAGGCTATGTTCAGATATCTCTGTTGTTTTCATGTGATGTACATGAACTAGCCTATATAAGGTTTTGTTTCATTCTAATCTCAGCTTGTTTCTGTGTGGAGTGGGAATGCCACCTAAGCTGACTCGCTCACACAACGATAACAGCTTGCGATCCTTTCTACCCCTCGATCTTTCTCGGGTTAGCAGTTGTTTTTACAGCTCTTGATATTGAGAAAAGATGACTTATTCAAGGTCCACAGACTTTCAAAAGCCGACCAATAGAACCCACAACTGCCGTAAACAAAAGGCGATTTTTTTAAAAATTTATTTCGATATATACACTTATATAAATAACAAAATTGGTGGAATTTATCACAAAAAAGCAAAAAATTAACATGAAAGCCAGACAAAACACAGAACGCAGGATCGAAATTTCGTAGCTAATATTACGCTCTCACTAAAGAACAGGCATACACGAATCTCGAATTAAGATTTGGCAGACTAAATAAATAATTAACAGCTTTTTTGTATAAGTTTTTGGAATTTTCAGCACTCTTTGTCACACTCTGCATAAAGTTATGCGTCACGACGGTGACGTGACGGACATGACTGGAATCACTATTGTCACAATTTTGGTCCAGGTTCACTTGCTTCGTCATAACATGACAGTCACTTAAAGAGCTTTGACACTCGAAATTATCGGGTTCAAAGGTAAATTCGGCATTGTCATAATCTAGTATAAATTCATCTTCGATATGTAAATCTATTGAATTTTGATCTATGCAACGATCTCGTTCGCGGGCTTCCTCCAAATTCTGAAAAATGGCGTCAATTTTGTCATCGATGTCATCGAGCATATCCTTACATCGAGCAATGTAATCGCTTGTGTCACTTTTCCCAAGAAGTCGCCGTTCGAGCATTTCATACCGCCTTTTGTTTTTCTCCACCAGATCTGAATAGTAGTTCTTCTGTCCCATTTCAAGTCGATCTTTGGATCCTTGAAAGCTTACTGTCCTGTTCATGATTGTCATATGGATCCCGAACACTTAAATGTATTTTGGTTCAAAATAAATCTCCTTGGTCAATGACGTTGTGCTATTAAAAGCAGCCGGAGTGTTTTATGGTCTGTGCTATTCGGAAGTAAATCTGCTGAAGTAAATCTGCTATGGGCCAATACCTATCTCCAAATATATCTCGGCCTTAAATTCCTACCTAAACCAGTGTTCGTATCTTCTTAAAATTTGAGAAAATCGGATTCAACTTTTATACAGTCAGTTACTTACTACTTAATTTCCAAAATGGTTTTGCGCAAAATTTATAAGGGGCTTGCGTTAATGAACCCAAGGCAACGTTTACTGCAATTAAAGTCAACTCTTCAACGGCTTTCATTAAGATAAGTGAAATTAATATAATTAATCTAATTAATTAAGCGACAATCTCGTTTAGTTGTCACTACTGTAAGCTTAGCTATAGATTAGCTAATCCTTTTAATGTTTTCAATTTACTGACACAATTGACAAAGAAACACTTTCCAACAAAGGTATATTATGTACACCCGAGAACCAGTGGCTCCACTACCATAGGAACTGGTTGAACCACGTCAACGAGCCCCCTACCCAGAAAATTTATGCAGGAGAGCATAATAATATGTTAAAAATAATTTCCTGGGGTAGAGCCCCTAACTCATCTAATTAGGCCACTACCGAGAACAATTCTTAACAGAGATGAAATTAATGGAGTTTTACGTCCTACTTTTCTACAACATGGGGGCTAATGAAGACAGATACCGCCATGCAGAGTGCAATGAGGGACATTTTGCCAGGACATCGGCATTAGCCTGCTATTTTCGATTTCCAACTGTCGAACCCCCCTTACCTGCATTACTGACGGTGGGAAACCGGTTGAAAAATCCGAAGTTATTATCTCGATTTATGCCGGGATTGAACCCTGGACCTTCAAGTAAGCGAGCAACAGCTACCTCATACTACCAGAGACCGTGTCCGATATCCAATCCTAATTTCACTTTCGATATCGGGAGATATCGTTTTCATGCAAAATTTTGGACTGCTTGTTAAGAAATCGACTATATTTGTGCTGACATGGTAAAATAATGTGTTGTCTTGGTAGTGCGATAAACAGAGACTGCACGTTGAAGATCTCTCGACAGTTGGGAATGCACAAAGTACACGCCACATTGGGCACTTTACATGGTGTTAACCTTCTTCAATAAATACCAGACAGAAAAATACCTTTCATTTAGTAAATGATATAATAACAATAATGATATTTATAAAAACAATCCCTAAAATAAATTATCCTCCTATTAACAAATAAAAAATCTCCCTCTAAATATTCAGTGGTTGTCTAGAACAGTTGTCCATTTCCATCTCCTCCTGTTGTATCCGGAAAGGTGCTTTTTCCTGGTTTTCTGCGTCTTTATCGTTGACATGGTATTTATCGTCTTTTGCCTCCTGTAATGTATAAGGGAATGCATTCTGGGCTCTTTTGTCTCACCAAAAAGCGAAAAGTCTTGTTAATGCACATCTCTCTACTGGCATCACGAGCACATACAAAAACATAAAATTTAGTTTTTGTGTAACTTGACTTGGGTCGCCCATGCAGTGAGTTAGACGCCCTCTCATTTAGGGTCCAGGTTTAAATTGCAACAGGTGGATTTTTCGCTCCATTTCCTTTGAACACTGTTTTGACAAAGCGAACAATCTTATAGAGAGAATATTAGGTCTTGCTTACTCTTGTAAGTACGTTTGGAAGGTAAGGTCATGTTTACGTTATGATTAAAATTAATCATTACCTTTTGATATTTTACGCCACATCGTAAATGGTGACGTACGGATTCTGGTAGACAACAGCAAAATCCATCAAACACAGGATACTTTAACCGACTATCGACATCTTCTGCTTTCACTGGACCTAAAACAGAGATGCCAATGGGGTGATTTTCATAAAAGCACAATCATTTTCATTGGATATTTGAAGCAATGCCAGCCTGCTATTAATGTTATTTTGCAAATAGCATCTCTGCAGCAATAACCTGGATTGACTCCACTAAAACATTTTATGCAAATGATTGTATACGAATGTAGTCCAGGCTATTTTTAGAAATCTTCTGTAGTCCAGGCTACTTATAGAAATCTTCTTTCTCTCTCCCTTTTGGGGTTTTTGCATGCCTGTTTTTGGGTAACTTTTGGTCTAGATTTGGAATTTGATATCTGAAATTGCATTATCTTTAAGATTTTGGTGAGATGATGAGAGACCGGAAGGCTAATTCTAAAAAATAGCCGTTTTGTGAACTGCCAAACTCTAGCGGATGAGTAAAACCGGTCGTAGTCTACTTTCAATTTTAGTAGCTCAAAACTTTTATGGTCATCATATATTGAATTTTTTAGGAGACACTGAGGATTGGTCAGGCTTTCATTCGACATATTGGAAAGCTTTCAACGAGATTTCTGGAAAAAGTTCTAAAAGGTTGAATTTCGTGTTTTAACATGGGAAGAGATTGCAAATGAATTAGTGGAGTGAGTTCACATGCCGCCTAAGCGAGGGAGAGGCCTCAACCTAATTCAATCTACGGCCCGAACTCATTCAGTTAATCCAGTGCGCATAACTAAACGAAATCTCTGTATGCTGTGGGCACACGCACACGATTTTTGTCGACGATTCGAATCTTGGGTAAAATATCGCATGTGCCCGTGCTTCCACGACAAGACCATCGCGTTGGCGACAGGATTAAATCCTACAAATTTTGTAGTATCAATAATGATATTTGTCGCCGATTGTTTTATCGTCTGCAAGACAGAGCGTCATCATCCAATCAGATTCATTTTCCTTTCCATTGCCCGATTGTCGACATAGTGGAAAACGACCGACTGGAGATGTTTTCCCTGCAGCCGGTCGGTGAAACTCTGGACAAAACTCTAGTTGGCGACAAATATCGTCAACCCAATCCATTGGTGTGCTCGCAACATAAGTTAATGGGAAAGAAAGTCTAAACACCAACCTGTTATCAGACTAACAACGCATCCTATGATGAACACTGTAAGAATGCCAACTATATCGAACCAAAAATACGACAAACTGTACAATCTATCCAAACCTTCTCTGAAAAAAGGACCAGGGATATATAGATCAGTGCTTCTCAACCTCAGTGAGATCATTCGTCCTCTGAAGAGTTCTTCAAAATCTATTGCTCCCCAAAGTAAATTCAGTCAAATTAAAACGTATTTCACTCTAAAACTGTATTCATATCTTAATTGACTAAAGCTTATTTCATGCTTAATGATCACAAATTTTGATCAAAAACTATCATTCATTTATTCAAAACAGTATATATTTGTATGACCATGTCAAAGTTTGTTGTGGGTTTCTGTCTGCTCTGGCTAACATCGTCAAAAACGATCATACATTAGTTTAGAACACCATCATACATTTGTTTAAAACACCATCATACATTTGTTTAAAACACCATCATACATTTGTATGACTATACCCAAACTTTTTGTGGATTTCTGTTTACACTGGCATCCTCAAACACGATCACACATTTGTTCAAAAATATCATACATTTGTATGACCATGTCAAAGCTTGTTGTGGATTTCTGTTTTCTGTTCAAAACATCGTCATGCATTCAGATGATCGTGTTGACGAGAATGAACACTTTTATTTGCCAATTAAAAAAAAAAGAAAAAAAAAGACACTTTCTTACGGTTCATAATTTTCATATATCCTAATTTTATCTAAAGCTGCCATAGTGTAATTTTGTGGCAAGGTTGAATTGTTGTCTACAATACACTGATCTACATAGGTTGGTGGTAGTTCTGGAGTTTTAATTAATGTCGAACTGCTGAGCGAACCAAATGAGATCCAACATGTCATCAAAACACCTGATATAACTCCCGCAATGGCACCCTGAAATAAAGGAAATTAACTGCGTTCAAAATAGAAATATTTTTACATACAAAGCCAATGAGCATTTTAACCTGACAAACAAAACTATCCCATTCACCAAACATCTCTTCCAAAGTATGACGAAATCGGCAGCAATAATTGTAAACGAGAAGTACTATGAGGTGTGTCCTCTATATTTACCCTACTGCAGGGATTATTCAAATGTAACCTTGTCCCCGATCCCACGTTACAATATAACCCCGCACTTGTTGCCGATTCGCTCTTTTGAATTTGGCCTCTTCTATTATTTTTATTCATCTACGAGACAAGTAACTTTGTCCTGACAGACCCCGGACCAGACCACTGACAAGGAGGAACCCAGCCTGTAACTGCATCAGTGTGGGAAGACATTTGACAAGGTAGTCGATATTAAGAAGAATGAAGATACAAACCTTTGCATTTGCGAAGGGAACCAACATTGCTAATAAGGTTAATCCGGATAAAGGTCCAAGAAACGACGCCATTAAACTAATCACTACCTGAATTCAAAATGTAAAATTCCAATGTGATCAGTGGCTCTTGAGGTTGCTGTCCGCGAACCGTTCAACGAGTTCCTATGGTTAAGTATCCTTCGACAGTTGGAAAAGTGTCTATTGCAGTCAAGGTATAATTACAAAATTTGGAACAGCTCGAAATTGTGAAGATGCCATAGCTACAAATCAATAACAAAGGCTCTAAAAATCCTACCTGCGTTAAAGGACCTTTAACATAAGATATGAAAAATGCAACGGCAACAGATATCAATCCAAATATCAAGACTGAAAAAATATAATAATTTACAGAGCATCTGACTTTCAACAGACATAGTCTATAAATAAACGAATCTTCATTTCAGCTCAACGTCGAAATTTGAGCCTTAAAAATCCATGTGTGTCAGGAACTATCCGCGTTTGAAGGTCAAAATGACGACTGGTCTTTTCTTGAGACTTTACCATATATTGCAAAGATATCTATAGAAATAGAAAGTGCAATTTCTAGTTTGAGGTATCTTGGAAGGAATTGCACAATTTTCGTACATTTTTGGTATATGTTCTGAAGACAAATATATTCCTGATCCAAATCAACCTTCGAAAATGTCCCTTTAACACAGAAAACTAGAGGAAAAGCACTGTAAAAAAAAATGCCAAAAGTTGCTCATACCCACTAATCTGCCGATTATGGTTTTAGTTTTATCAGATAAACTGGGTTTTATAACGATGGCATAATCATCAACAATGATGGCGGAGGCGACACTTAATCCTGATGACAGGGTACTGAAAACAGAAAACAATTTGTATTCTAACTTGTCAGTTTTACTGCACACAGTTAGTCTAAGGGATTTTAAGGCATTCCCCTTTTATTCGACTAAATTTCGTACTTGTGCTGAGGTTTCATTTCACTTTTGTAAATTTTGGTGAAATGTTCTTTTCACAAAAGCGCGTTTAGAAATTGCAGAATCTAAGAACAAGTTTTCCTACCTTAAACATGCACTAAAAAGTGCGGCTATAAACAGACCAGCTAAACCAGGCAGTGACTTAAACACGTCTATTACGAATAGTGCTATAATCTGAGAGTATATTAAAGACATTATTAATTCACAGATTGAACTTATGAAAATAGCAACAACGATATATACCATACAGTGTGCTCAAAGATTTGAGGTTTAATGCTGCAGGCTAACGAACGGTCTTGGTAGGCGATTTTTGTCGCCGACCAGAGTTTGTCAAGAGTTTCACCGACCGGCTACAGGCACACGAGGAGACACAAAATCACTAGTCGGTCGTTTCCCACTATATCGACAACGACTTGCGGATTATGCAATTAATAGAAAAATGAATCTGATTGGAGGATGACGCTCTTTATAACAGACGATAAAACAATCGGCGACAAATATCAAACTTGTTTGATATTATAAATCTTGTCGGCAACGGGATAGCGTTAAAATTTACTAGCGTTACTCAAGATTCGAGTCTGCGACAAAAATCGGGGAGCAAGACTGTTCGTGTAGCCGGACCATATGCCAACAACTTTCATGGCTGTAAGCACATAGGACGTCTCCAATTAGTCTAGTTAATCTATCAAATGACAATATTGCACAAGAATGTTGTTGTTTTTTACTTTATACTGAATAATTATGTGTTCTTTGTCACCTGTAAAAAGTCGTCATGCTATTTCCAAATGGATTCCTCTTCTCCCGTCAAAGAAAAGACAAGAAAAAAATCCGTTGATACTATCTTGAAAAATACTGAGATCAATCCCAGACCTTCATGTTTAGAAGCATCACGACCAGTGGCTCAACAAGATGAGTGGGGGCCCGTGGACAGACGTGGGTTTTTTTTTTATTCTCTTCAACATTCTGAAATCCCGGAAAGTCAATTTAATGCCTCTGTATTTAAGACATCTATTCTGTAGTTGATGTTATTTCACTCATTAATATATCATTGGTTACTTAGTGTGATTATAATTGTATAATTTGGTACATTTATTGTTCTATTTTGTATTTTATTTTATGCCGATGTGACTCCCTAAGGGTTGAGCTCGTGTACGTGGTTCAACCAGTCCCTGTTGTATTGAGCCACTAATCACTAAAAACTCTAGACTGAAAAGATGGTGGTTGTGCCTTTTAAGCTTCGAATAAACGCCAGTGGTTACATGGAAGGCGCGACCCTTACCTGATTGGAATTTTCTATCTCTTCATTAGCCAAAGGATCACATCTGATCTTGCTATAATAACCGTAGATGATCAGTCCATGTGCAATAGGTATTAGTGTAGTGATAAAATATAATGGAATACACATCAGCAGCGCTCTAGAATCAAGCATTGTTATGATTAAGAACTATGTAGGCCACGTGGACGTCCAATGACGATTAGAAAAAACGCATCTTCGGAGGTGTGGAAAATCTCCGTAAAACAGGGCCTAGTTTTTCTGACTTTACTCCAGCCGACAACTGTGAAAATATCCGTCAGAGGCTTGGATATAGGAAGATGTTTCGGACCAAAGAACCTCTATTCGAATTTTATTTCGATAGCCAGTTTAAGATTGTATTCTTAAGTATTCACCTTTGTTTAAATCAGAGATTTCCAACCTGGGGTTGATTAACCTCAAGGTGGGTAATATTGAAATTTCTTGGGGAGGTTTGAGCCGCCTTGAAGCCTAGCATAGATTTTCTTCTCATTCAGATTGGATATTTTCTTCAACATGAAAAAGATTACAGGGAAACGTTCAATGATCCTGAAAGGGGTAATTGAATAAAAAAGATGGAAAACCCCTGGTTTAGATACAATTTGGTAAGTTAATCTCACCTCTCAGAAGTCCTTTGGTCGGATGCCGATGATATCCTTTGAATACTTGCTTGATTTAGGCCAAAACTCAAACCCTTCACTAGTCCACCGAAGAGAAGGCACCAAGTTGTATGACGAACTGATGGGTTGAAGTCAAAACTGTAAAAATCACGAAATAAGAACAAGTAATTCCCCGAAAGTGCGAATTGGATACTTTTCAATTCCCATATTCAAAAAACGTCTTGTAAAAATTATGATATTTCTCTTAAAAAGTTGATAATTTTACATTTGAAATAAATAACTCCACAACAAGAAATTACACATGAAAATGGCCAACATTTTAAATTTGGAGTTTGGAATTTCTCTTTTAAAAAAACTTTCTCAAAAATTGTTTGAAATTTTCTTCCGGTTGAAATTATTTGACGAGATTTGGGGTTTCAAGATGTGAAGAGGATGGGAAGGGACAATTCTAGGTAGGTCATCTGAAAAATAAGGATGCTTGTCATGTACGGAATTCAATTTCCATTGGTTTGATAATAAATATGCTGCAAAGAAGGAAGAGTTAAGATCAATCATAGTTTATGACATACATACTTGAATAACGTCAGTCTTTCCCCTTTGAGATTGTGTTCATAAATTTCGGCCGGTCCACCAGCATCTATAGTTCCCTAAAATGAAAACAGTTTATTAGAAAAAATTCCCCGATCAATTCAAAGCAATAGTGTTACATAAGGTACCTCGGAAATAAAGAGTTTATTATTATTTTTAAAGGATTTGTACTCATTCTTCATTGAGCATGGTTTTTAGAATGAACATGTGTTACGAACTCTTGAACATTACTAGTGTGTGATAAATGTACACATTGTAGTTGGACAGTAGGGTGGAAGCCATTGGTGATGATCCAATATCTCAATGACAATCAACAAAACTACACAACACTTGTTACTATGAGCGATGACTTATCTATGTGAATCCTTGATGTATCGGAACTGGCTTATTGCTGATCATATCCAAGAAGAACAAGGTATCATAGATTAGGTACGACTCGAATGGTTTTGTCACCAGCTTTACCTTGATCAAAACTACAATGGCACCTAGGATCATAATGCCAGACTGAAACACGTCCGTCCATATTACAGCCCGAAATCCACCCTGAAATAAATTGATCAAACATTTGATATGGAGTTAGACACAATATAAAATCAGATTGGACGTCCAATTGGGCTGGTGAAACTATAGTGTACATGGAGGGATCGACAGCAGTCACGGTGACTAACCTTCAAAGCCTGTACCAAATGGAGCCTCGGGTTATTTTTCCATCCGAACAATGTACCTTCAGGCCCATAGCTAGACGTGATTGTTCGCAGGGATAGGTGTAAGGTGTAAAGTTGGAGTAATGGAATAGGTCGGTTATATTTCTTTGGGGGTCATTCATCCATTTTCATCTGTAGGGCCTGTGTACCTTATTCTTTGTGAGTCTGTATCGCATTACACCCTAATCTTATCTTTCTTTTTTTATGCATTTAGTTTATTGATCTTTTCTGAGAGCTCCAATAGTTAATCTTGTTTATTTGATATAGACCGGATGTTTCAGAATTAGAACCCACCTTCAACAGCATAAACTAAAATAGATATGGACAAAACTGAAGTGTGTCAAGTACTTATTTAAGTGACACTTTGAGTATAAAATAATCGGTTTGGCCTCCATCTGTCTGTACCACAGCATGCTTTCTTGAGGGTATGATTTTAGCGAGTCCCATCAAATACAAATTCATTAGATAACGCAATTTCTGTGAAGAAAGGAAATGCTTTGAAATACAGTGACCTAAGATAATGTCCCAAATCTCCTGTGAAGAAAGGTGACCAAAGGGCGGAGAGAAATGAAGTTTCAAAACTTACAGTGGATGTATAAAGTATAGAGACACTAGCTAAAACTATTATAGACCATTCAAATGGAAACCCGACAACTGAAATAAGAAAGTGAACTGAATTTTACGTCCTACCTTTCTTCACCCTATTGGGCTAATAAATCGGGCATCGTCATGTAGTGTGCAATGAGGGACACTTTGTCATTACAGCGGCATTATCATATTCTTTTTTGATTTCAAACTGTCGTGGGAGTTCTAACGTTCACCACCTGTCGCACACGTCAACGTCGAATGACTAGACGTTTTTTTTTATGTCAGCTCCTTCGACCTACAACACCAACAGTGGGAAACCGAGTTGAAAAATCTAAAGGTATCGTCTTAACCTCTGCAGGGGTTGAACTATGGACTTCCAGGTTAACGAGCAGGCGTCTAACTCACTGAGTCACACAATTGAAATCAAAGGATACTTATTATATCATTTTCCAAAGATACAAATATTAAGTTTCTATTCCTATCTTCCGAGTCGGTATATGGCCACCTGAATGTTGCCTTTCCAAAACGATCGGAAGACATCTAAGGAAGCTAAGCTTTAAGTAAATTCATAAATAGTGATTTACCACTTACCAGCTTGCAGGGCGATGGCTGGACCAAATAACACAACTCCCATATATATAACCTACATTTACAATCATTAATATGAACAAATAGATTATATCTCATCTCAGGATACCGAAACGTATCAGGACAGCTAGGTTGGCAATTGATCTAATTATCAATTAACAAATTCTGCGGACAGAAATTAGCGGTTGAGCAAGAAAATAAGATTCTAGTCCACAGACTAGCTTGATTTATATCGATTCGTTGCATACTACGATTACCGAGTTGGTAGATATGATTTCGGAGAAGTTCACATTTGAGGAAGAAAAAGATCATAATTAGTCTCAAAATTGTTATTCAGATATCGCATAACTTAGCATGAAATATACCTCGTAGGCGTTAAACAGCACTGTCAAATTGAATCCTATTCCACCCATCCCACCACCACAACCTATGAAATGTTAGGGTTCAATTTAGATCGAAAAAATTTTATTTTCAATTTAGCACACCAAATTTCAATTTTTTTCCGCATTTCATAAAAATTCGGTATCGATTTTGTTACTGGCGTTAGTTCCCTCAGCTTATAGAGACTGTTGAAAAGTCACACGCTAAATATGCAAGTTTGTTTGATTCGCAGATCGTCGTGATAAATTTATTTTTGGCTAATCATAGGAAATATTGAATCGCAAAAGGGGCCATTTTGTGACTTTGTGACGAGTCTATATAACAGATGGTGTTGATTTGGTCTTTTTGTACCCTATAGGACCAACTGGTGTTAATGCCATTAGAGAAATATTATCTAGTTGAATTAGATATGACGGAAATAGCAAAGAGACATTATATACCATTTATTCTTCTATTTCCTATTTTTATACCACCATTACGTTATTTGTTCAAATCAAAGCGGATATTTTCGGCAATAAAGACTATCTTCATATCTTAATCGCTTTCAGCTTTTATTATAAATATCGAAAATGAAATAGGTAGACCATTATTTTTCTGAACAACTCAGTCAATAACATCTCTTCCAAAATGAAGTCTTTGTTTGTGTTGCTTTGCGTCGTTGTTGGTAAGTTATGCATTTTCATTTGAACAATTCCAGTGAGTTGGACGCTGGAGACCAAGGATTCAATCCCAGTAGAGGCTGATATAAAATCTTTTTTCAACCTGTCAGTGATTGAAGAGCTGACTTGGAAAAAGCCTTTGTCTTCTTTGAGATCAGTGTGCTGTACACGTTAAAGACCACAAGTAGAAATTGATGAAAGAAGACTGCCGTTCTCTTAGTGAAATACCTAGTGTGTGTCATGCTGAAGAATGTGTTGGTTCTTGTCAGACACAGGAGCTGATGTTCTTTATGGAATTTCCTGTGGTAAACACCAAAGACCACACATTCTGCTTGTGTATGCCTATCATATTGAACAAATAGAACTGTTGAGCTGGCATGGTGTTAGTCCTATGAGGTACAGCAGCATATTTCTGTGATGGAAAAGGAATCGTCTCTGGATATGACGTAGGGATACCACCGTCTAAGACCCTGTATCGGCGTTAATATCGGTATTAATATTGCCGTTTTTATTTTTATTTCAGCTGTTGCTGTAGCCAGGTCACCAATTCCACAAGAATTGTGTCCAGAATTAAACTGTCCAGATCTTAACTGCCCATCGCCTCAATACCAGGGTATGACTGACGATGGTTGTCATACCTGTACATGTAAGTTTTTCAACATGGGATACTGGTAGCTCTCAGGTATACCACCAAACACCACAATGTGTATCCAGAGAGCACCCGGGAAGATTTTCCAAACTTAGCAGTTGCTACCAATGCTTTGCCAAAATTATGTTGGTTAGGATTTCGGTTTTCGATCTGCGGTTCAGATCGTTAGTACTTGGTTTATTACACCTAGTTTGCTGATTAGCCAGTTATCTGTTAAAGGTTGACCACTGTATAGCTTCCAATTGAGTACCAAACTATTGAAGGCTTGGGCACTATATTCCAAGAAGCCTGTTTACTGTTTGTGACCGAACGAGATAATTGTCGATTGTCCAATCCCGATCGTAGGCACAAAAAACCAAGTACTGGCGATCTGAACCGCAAAACGAAACCCGAAATCCAAACAATATATTGGCGAAACATTGGTAACAGCAGTCTCTCATCTCCTATCTGATGCGCCGACGTGAATAAACAAAGATACCAAGGTTTGACTATGGTACATGAATAATAGAGTCTGCTTAGAGAGTTTCTCGATTGAAGTACAGTATAGCACAATTATTGGCGAGTCATATCATCGCATAATTCGTCTACACCAAACAGTATTTTAAATAATGTTCTGAAAGTAGGATTGACTAACCTCTCTGCCCCATGTATATTTTTAGGTTGTCCTGGTGCTATGTGTATGATGTACTGTGCCAATGGATTCAAAGTTGATAATGACGGTTGTCCATACTGTTCATGCAGAGGTGAGTTTCCCTTTATACTTCCCCTCTCTCATTTAGAGGTATATTGTTGGCACTCATGATCGTAGTTCTGAACGAACGTCCGTTTACATTTCCCCGTTAACATAATTTAGTGTGCGCATCGCTCACCTAAATAAACTCAAATTTGAGCGAATATTAATCTCACATATTAAAAATGTCATAGAATCTACAGTTTTTAACTGAAGACAAAAAATTTATGTTCAGACATGGACATTTCTTGTTGATTTTTTCTTTTACGTCCTACTTTTCTGCACTATGTGGGCTATGAAGGCCTTGTAGGGTGCAATGTGGGACATTTTGCGAGGACAGTGACATTAACCTGCTCTTTTTCGATTTCCAATTGTCGAGGGATCTTTATCCTGTAGCACATGGGGCCTCGGTTTATTGTCCCATCCGGACGACTAGAGGCTTTTTCCATGCCAACCCCTCTTACCTGCATCACTGACAGGGGGAAACCGGTTTGAAAAATCCGAAGGTTTTATCTCGACCTATTCCGGGATTGAACCCTGGACCTTCAGGTTAGCGATCAAGCGTAACACAGTGAGCCACCGCGGCTGAGCCATGGTGCTCATATCATCAAGGCGAGATGCAAGTAGCTTGTTGACGGATGTCCTTTCATATTCGAAATAAGTTAAGTGGTTGCTATATAAAGTCATTATCAATAGAGTCATTAACATATCTAATCTAGCATGATAATATTATTTATCAAAATCGAGTCTATACAGAACATTCTACATAATTTCCATTTTCTTCGAAATAGCCTTCTTCCGGGTGCGTATTCCCCCCCCCCCCCCCCCCCCTCCTCCCCATATTACCGCATGCATTGGGCTGAAAAAATACCTATCCCAAGTGGCTGTAATCCTATAATGGAAATCATGTTAATTAATAATATATTTGTTTACATTTTAATTTCAGGTCCATACTAAACGTAAATGGAGTTTGATGTCTTTCAATAAACATGTTAAATTGAAGAATTTGTGTTTCTATTCGTGTTTAAAGAAAACAAAAATTTACCAGAGCAATTTTGTTTTGTCCTTGAAATCATGTCATTTTCGCCATTTTCGGGGGTTGGTTTGGGTCTTGAAAATATGTAAATCGTCATCAGAATTCCTAGAAATATACTAAAATATCATAATTCCCTCTAAAATATATCAAACTAGAAATTTAACTTTCCATTTCTATATATCTTTTCACCTATGAACTTATAAATCTGGACACACATGGATTTGAAGGCTCAAATTTCGTCGGTGAGCTCAGAATAATATTGGTTAGCTCAACTAAAACATATCCCCGTTTATTACTCTGAAGTACAATTGGTCAAGCGATTCTGTCCTCTAAGGATTAATTCCAATAGAGATGAAATGGTAAGGGACAAAACGAGAAGGGACAAAATGGGAAAGAGCGAATTGGGTAAGGAGCGAATCAGGGGAAAAAGACGGCCAAATCTATTCCCATTTCGACCCTTACTATTGGGCCCCCATTCAAATTCGTTCCTTTTCAAAACTTGTCCCACTTCACCCATATCCGATTCGCCCAACCTATTTCACACCCCTTTCAGTTAATTCCTATTTTACCCCTTCCCAATCCCTAGAATTTCAAAAAAGGCTCTGATGTGCCACAACCAGTCCCTATTGCTAAGCTAAATCTCCTCTCCATTTGTTTAAAAAAAACAACACACGTCTTGCACGAGCTTCTATTTCATTGGATAAAACGATAACGTGATCAAATGGATGCCGTAATAAGTTCAAGTTGTCAATCATTTTATTTATGATACAAGTGGAATACACCACGTGTCTTAGTCATTAACATATTTAAACTAACTCATACTAACAGATTCGATTATTTAAATATGTCAACTCGTATATATACTATTACAATCATCTTTTCCTTAAAATGATATAAACAATATAAACATTAAGCAATAATGATAAGAAAGGAGAGATGAATATTAACAATGGATTTGAATAACGTAAGCAATAAAAAATTAAACCAGAGAAATGATTTTCACTCCTGATTCACCGCCTCCTTATTTATAACAAATTGGTCAGAATTATCTTCACATGGCTTTAAGGCAACATTATTCTCAATTGACAAATTATGCTCACACCGAATACTTCCTTTCATACTCCGAGATTCATCTGCAGTCATGAAATGTGGAGGAAGGTGCAGGATCTGAGTCAAGTAGCTATTTTTTCAGATTTTATTCTTTGGCTCCATTGCTATTTTAGCAAAAATCTCGCTAAACTCAGATGTGATTTGGCGATTATTAACGCTTTTCTAAAATAGCTGGGTTAGAATAGCTGTAACCGCTATTTGAGCGTTTTCTCGTTTTTTTCGGCTCTGGTCATTTTTATAGTAGCTAATAGCGGCTATTTTAGCGCTTGAAATGTGGAGCCTATATCTGTCCGTCCACAATTGCTCGTTTACACTTTTGGACAGATTTTCACAAAACTTGTTTTAAGTGTTTTTATCACCAAATGATGAACCCTATTGAAAAATTTAAAATATTTAATGTGGGCTATTGCCCTTGTTCGGATGTAGACGACACTAGATGAAATTATAAATACCCAAGAGGGAACCCTTTTGAAAAAAAATCATAAAAAATTTAAAATGAGTTTTTGCCCTTATCCTTCAAGACGCGTATAATTTTTTGTAACCACTCTATAGGGCACAATACTTCATAAGCTGGTGACAGAGGTATGTTACTGCATATGAATGGGAAATTAACAATTGGAAAATCAAAGTCGTCATAAAGTCAAACACAAATATCGTGATTGTTGTAGAGTAGCAAGTCCAAATAGGAAGCTTAAGTCTAAGCATCGGTAGTGTCTTTAATTTCCAACTCGATTTTATCCACTAAGTCTCCAAAAACGGCGTTAATAAGTGACAAAAAGTCATCTTTGTGTCGGAAAGTCGAATTGAAAGAACGGGCTTGCTGTTTATTGCCCTAGCATTGGAGGTCTTGAATAAATTGCGCCTCTTAGGCATAGAGAAATACGTCAGCAAGCAAAGGAGCACAATTAGTACCCATAAGAATAAAAATCACCCAAAAAAGTTTGTAAAAAGTGCATAACTAAAAGTTGAATATCCACCAGTTGGCATTGGTCTTTCCAAACAGCTGGAATAACGAGGACAGGTGACTTGATAAAAACATCATAATAATAGTGGTATTTTGTTGAATATCGATAATTTTCGATTGCTTGATCTAATCGTAAATAAGCTGTGTTCTGTGTACAGGGGCACCCCCCGCGCCCTAAGCCAGGGGGTACAATTATAGGGCAAACTGACCCATTGAGGGGGACAACTGTCGAGGCTAAATTCAAAATGTTAGCTTTAGCCTAGAGCCAGATTTTTCATTACAGTGAAAACGCGGTTTACTGTATAGTCGTGTTCTTCACTTCTAAAGTAACCATCCTCCGCTTTTTGTCGAGTCGATAAACGTAATGGTGTTTATATATTTTACGCATCTGGTGTAACCAACATTAAATTAGGTAATGTAGTTATAATAAGGTATGACGGAAACAACACATAGTCATTATATATAATCATCCTCCCCATTTCCTAATGTTATATGGCAATCATGTCGTTTGTTCAAATCAAACCGGATATTTCGATAATAAAGACTATCTTCATATCATAATCGCTTTCAGCTTTTATTATAAATATCGAAAATGAAACAGGTAGACCATTATTTTTCTGAACAACTCAGTCAATAATATCTCTTCCAAAATGAAGGTTTTAGTCGTGTTGCTTTGTGTCGTTGTTGGTAAGTTACGCATTTTCATTTGATGATTCTTCGGTCGCTTCTGTAGTCGTCGCTCAGTTACTTGGACGTTTGTTGACATGGAAGCCTAGCGTTTGAATTTTTCAACCATGTTTTTGACACTGATGCAGGCTGAAGGGCTGGCATGGAAAAAAGCGCCCAGTTAGTTGGATGGGACGAAATGGGCCTTGTGTTCTACAGGGTGTCCATGCTAAAAAAAAATCGTCACTAAGTGGACACTGCAGAGAAAAGACTGCCAAAGTCTTGGCAAAATCTATCTGATTGCAGGAATCTTAGTTTTCACATATAAATAATGTTTCGATTGGTTCCTGTACGGCACATGGATTTCATGTGACTAACATCAACGTCTTGTTTAGCCACATCACTGCGTAAATCAATGTTAATATCAAACATCGGTATTAATATTGTCGTCTATGAAATCTATTTTTATTTCAGCTGTTGCTGTAGCTAGGTCACCAATTCCTCAAGAATTCTGTCCAGAATTAAACTGTCCAGATCTTGACTGCCCATCGCCTCAATACCAGGGTATGACTGGCGATGGTTGTCATACCTGTACATGTAAGTTTTTATGTCGTGTAAAATATAATTAGTCTGAGTATCAAGTATTACATTAGCCACAGGTGTTCTTGTAGCACATGTGGGTCTCAAAGAAATTGATTTTCAAAAAGTAAAGTATTTGATCAAGTATAAGGATCTCTGTTTGTTGTCAACTCATCAATTTTAGTCGACGTCATGATCTATTTGACTCATTGATTCTGCATTGTCAACATAAGGAACAACCAGAAAGTGTTTGTCCACCAACGAGGTGATGGTCTTTATCCGATTGGAGATATCTCATTCCCAACAGGGCAAACTCCGTGTGAGAAAGATTCTAAGGCTCTCTAGACTTTGGCATATCGAGTTGACCTGATGTAACCTTACTCTACTTGGCGAAGCATATCATCATGTAGTTCGTCTAGTCAACAGCTGTCTGTGAAGCTTATGAAATCTCCTATAGCATTATCACATTATTTTTATTATTTAGGTTGCTCTGGGGCATTGTGCGCTATGTACTGTCCATATGGAATGAGAGTTGGCGATGACGGATGTCCGGCTTGCGAATGCAGAGGTGAGTAGTATTCACAACGTTAGCCTTTTTGTAATTGAATGGGAAGCGGAAACTGAATCTATTTTTAGAAACTGCTTTTTGTCGGACAATGACATAATATCAATAAACTCTATATTTCACATAGGTCAAAATTAGGTCCAATACACAAGGACATGTTCTGTCTAACATTCAGCCCATGTGAACAATACAATACAATGAATGATATAAAAAACATAGAATTGGTCATCCGAAAATAAACAATCTGAGGCTTCGGACTCAGATTAAAGATCCTTCAATATTTGTATCAGAAAAGACAATTCCCTGACTATATTGCCTAATCTGGTGTAGTTGAGGTAAAGCGCCTCAATTAATTATAGTTATCCATCGAATCAACAGAGGCTCAAGGTTGTGTTTCATTTTCAACTTCTAAACCTCGTTTGTGATATCGTATCATGTGCATTACATACACCCCAAGAGATTAATTCTTTTGGACAATAAGACATAAGATGACATGAGGTCTGGTAAGATAATATAACTATTAAAGTTGTGCGGAATATAAAATAAACATCCACTATTAAGCTGTAATCATTTCGATGACGGCCATCAATATTATTAAAATTAACTTGGCTTTCTTTCTTATTTTCAGATCAATATGAAACATAAATGCAATTTGATGTAATTCAATAAACATGCTTAATCCTCCAATGGAGTATTTTTGTTTTAATTGTTTGGTACAGAAAACCAAAACCTACCAAACAACTTGGATTGTATCATGTCTACCAACTCGTCCTATGCCAATTCTTGCAGCAACGAATTTCGTTGGTTATCGGTTACATTTTAAGGGGATATTTTACTCAGTATATTTGGGCAGGGGGTTTTATGAGTGGCAATATTGACACTGACAGGTAAATTTTCGACGAGTATTTTCCGACTGAAATTTTGCAGAGCCCATTTTGACGTAGAAAATTTTCGCGAAGTATATTTTGAAAAATTACAACTCCGATGTAACGATCTCGATCTATGCCAGGAATGATCTGTGAAAGTTAAAGAAATGAGCGACTAATTTCCAAAAACCTGTACACAAATAAAGTTTTTACTTATAAATTACTTACCTGATGTACCAGAGCCAAAATCGAGGCCAATGTTCGAACAGCTTTCGATTTGAAACACAAGTCAAAATACTGCAAAAAAAAAAACCAAGTAAATCAATGGGGAAAAACAATTAACCCAATATATGAAGGTATATTACAATAATGAAATATGTTCACTGTTAAAATAGTGCTCAATACATCAATTGTAGAGCGATATAGAATACCACAGTTAAAATAGTGCTCAATACATCACTTGTAGAGTGATATAGAATACCACAGTTAAAATAGTGCTCAATACATCAATTGTAGAGAGATATAGAATACCACAGTTAAAATAGTGCTCAATACATCAATTGTAGAGTGATAAAGAATGATATAGAAATATTAAAACAACCTGAAAAAACACGTTGTTGTTCCAGCTTCACGATATACGATGCGTGAAACTCTTGAGTTTATTAGGTTCTGTTTTAATATTTCTATTAAGGCACATTATAAAGATACGAAGTTCAGCATTTTTTTTTATTTGACCGATTATCCGTTTTCTTTCGCAAAGCTATACGTTATGTCGAATTGAATCATAATGATACAAATTGTGATTTTGTACAGTTTCTATCTTGTTTTTGTCTTGAAAAGCCCTTAAATATGATAGCAAATAGTTTATTGGCTTTTAGGCAATTCGTATATCAGGGCCATACAATCATTTACATGATTATGAGTGAGGAATATCTAAACCTACTTACTTCATAAATGGTCGTTATTTTCAGTGGATAAATAACTCGAGGAACAATACGATACACAATCAAATGTGACAGTGGAACTGAAATGATTATCCAGAAAAAGATGATACCATGAGTGTAGATTTCAGCTGGAAAACCAAGAACCAAAATGGCAGATTCGAAGCTCACCACCATTGATAAGGCAAGTGGGAAGCTCCTCATGCTTCTACTTCCAACCATGTAATCATTCGTTGATGCCGAACGACGTTTTCGGGCATGGTAGATACCGATGGCAATAGAAATTATCATTGTCAAGGAAAATACAACATAGTCTGCTATATGAAATTGTCTATCGCCTGCCATGTTAGTTTCCCTGCAAAAGAATAGAAAAATATTCTTTTTTTTTTGCTCAAATTTACACCAAAATCTAGTGAAATGTGTCCTTTAACGTATCTGAAAGTTTTAAGTAAACTGTTTAAGATTGTTATGCTTTTTTGGAAGTTGTTATAAAACTACTGTAGGGATTTAACAAAATAAACGCCCAATTGTAGAGAAATACGTCTCCTAGGCATTCTAAAGGTTTCACCTAAAAATATCGAGTCTTTATGGGGCCAAATAGCAAAACTTGTTTCAGCTGTTTACTTAATTAATTAGTACATTCCGTTTTTTAACCATTTTAAAACAAACTCAGTTTGATCATGTGGATACATAGATGTAAATAGCAAATTTAAAAATATTTTCAGGTGTTATATTTTCGATGATGAACATTTTGCAAACTGCCCCTTTAACCCACAAAAAAAACCTGTACACGGTTGAGAAATCAAATTCTGCGTCTCCTGAAATCTATATATTCAGATGTTTCAGCAAAATATTAAAACATACCTATCCTCAACAAGATCCGAATTGAAGTGTAAAGTTTTGTCCAAGTTTAATATCACAAAAAAGACAACAAATACAAAATGTTTATCAGCATTATGCTCCATGATTTTTCACTAATTAAATATACAATGGACAACAAGATAAGAGTTGAGCACTACTTTAATATTTCAATTTCTATAACACTCTACAAGTGATGTATTGAGCACTATTTTAACAGTGGTATTTCTATAACACTCTACAAGTGATGTATTGAGCACTATTTTAACAGTGGTAGTTCTACATCACTCTACAATTGATGTATTGAGCACTATTTTAACAGTGGTAGTTCTACATCACTCTACAATTGATGTATTGAGCACTATTTTAACAGTGGTAGTTCTACATCACTCTACAATTGATGTATTGAGCACTATTTTAACAGTGATATTTCTATATCACTCTACAAGTGATGTATTGAGCACTATTTTAACAGTGATATTTCTATATCACTCTACAAGTGATGTATTGAGCACTATTTTAACAGTGATATTTCTATATCACTCTACAAGTGATGTATTGAGCACTATTTTAACAGTGGTAGTTCTACATCACTCTACAATTGATGTATTGAGCACTATTTTAACAGTGGTAGTTCTACATCACTCTACAATTGATGTATTGAGCACTATTTTAACAGTGGTAGTTCTATATCACTCTACAAGTGATGTATTGAGCACTATTTTAACAGTGGTATTTCTATATCACTTTACAAGTGATGTATTGAGCACTATTTTAACAGTGGTAGTTCTATATCACTCTACAATTGATGTATTGAGCACTATTTTAACAGTGGTATTTCTATATCACTCTACAATTGATGTATTGAGCACTATTTTAATAGTGATATTTCTATATCACTCTGTGATGTATTGAGCTCTATTTTAATATTTATATTTCTATATCACTCTGTGATGTACTGAGTACTGTTGTAACAGTAAAAATATTTTATTATTGTAAAAATGTCAAACATGATAAATCTGATCTGATCTGGATTTGAACTATAGATATAACCTATGATAAGTTTCATTCTGCACATCTGACTTACCATTTAAATCAAATAGGTAATTTACATTCATAAAATCTTGGATATATTAGATTCGTGCATGAAACACATAAACTCTTTATTGAAGATGCTCTATGAACATCATACATATTCTAATTTTAACAGTCAATCGTGTACGAGTGAGATAAGGACGTCGACCGTGTTGAACTTGCCATAGACGATGCAGTTTTATCAACTGATAATCATTAAAAATATCTAAAAAGTTATCATTCGCAAATTCCATAAAGTTAACGATAGCAGAGTATCTCCCATGGTGAAATTTACAGATCCACTCAGTGAGAGTGGGTGCTTTGTTTTGCTATCAGTGTGGTTTGTTGTGCTCTTGCAGATAAAGCCCGATTATTGAACTAAGCAATGGGGTCTTGCTGTTATCGTATCGTGTGAAAAGACATTGTGCTAGTTAAAGATTTACTGAAGTACATGGTAAGTTTTTCTTGAATGAAAAAACATGGAACCATTCCACCAATGTCTTCATTTCACAGACAAACACCTGAGGATATCTCATTTAAAAAACAGTTTGCGCCTGACTATATTCCAGCATGTTTTTACGCTTGCCATCGATGATCTGATAAGATTCTTCTGTAGCCCAATAGCAACGTTTTAACCAATTAAAAATAATGCGGTTAGATTGGTTCACTCATCACAACTGTTTTAACTATGCCCATCTTCAAGCTATTGTGAACTGTTTCCAATACCTTGACTGCAAAAGTCACCTCCTTTCTATCACTGAAGTTTGAAATGCAGCGATTTGACTGGATTGTACTCTAGCGAATACAGACAGAGTCGCAGACAAGAAAGCGTGGCGGTCATAGGTAATTTCAAATAACAAGAGAATGATTTCAAATATCGTTCGTGTTAACCACATTCTGTCTGACAAGTCAACGGTATGTCTTACATATGGCAACTTTCTGTTCCATGACAAGTTACATCGAATGTGGCACTTTACGTCTTATCTCACGACCCATGGCGACTATCTATTACATGCCAAGTGACATCGAATGTTGCACTTTACGTCTTATCGGATCGCAGATAAGAGAAGACCTATAAAACCTTCTGAAATTTCCCAGTGGCGATAAGAAGACAATCATGATTTGGACTGTGCTGTTGTTGCCATGTCTTCTGGCAAAGAATTTGCTTCAGAATCCTGGATTTGAGTCTGGTACCAATGGTTGGACCTGTCTGGACTGTACTGGGTCTATTTCATCCGACAAACGAAGTGGATCTCACAGTTTTAAAGTCACAGGACGGTAAGAAAGAAAAAAAAGAAAGAAACAACTATATATTACAAGGATAACAGCGTAGGCCATAGTTAAGGATCCTATCTACCAGTCGGTCCTTGGCAAAACCTCTTGGCATTGATCTTTCCCGGATTATTCCTTCCCATTTACAGCTGGGTCGACTGGAATTATGAGTGACTTATTCAAGGTCATCGGACTATCACACGTCAAATATGCCGTTTCTTAAAAGTTTCGTTTCTTATTTTGTCCAGTACTTGGAAATTACATTGCTCTGTTGATGTCGATAACCCGGCAAATTTACTTAATGCTATGCCACTGGAAAAATGTCTAGTCGTTCGGAAAAGAAAATTACTCGAGACCTACCAATAGTACCATTTCCATAAGATAGAGATTACTTTTCCTGATAATGAAAATATTAACAATGTATCAGTCGTTTCAGGTGCCCAATCTAAAGCAGAAAAAGTTCATTACTTTGTTTACTAGTATATCACCATTAATGGTCTTAATGATGGTTTCACCAAATAGACCAATTTGAAGCATCATCTAAATAGGTGTCTGAGGTATTAGAAAGCTAGTCACTATTTTTATCAATGTTATTTCAGACATCATGATTATTCCGGACCATCTCAGGAGGTGAACGTAGCTGGAGGACATTATTACTACTTTAAGATCTGGGCCAAACTTCTGAACCCAGGCAACGGCAAGAAACACTCCGACTTTCTGGCGTATGTGGACATTTTAGACAACAACGGTAAGATGAAGTTGAAAAATATTGACCATCCAATAATAACAATTCATACAAGCAACACAATTCGGTTTATCAAAATCTCGTCCATAGTATGACAAAATCAAGAGTATAGGTTGTATAGTAGTGGCCTTCTCCAAAGAGGAGTACCATTAGGTGTTTTGAGAAGTGTCCCGCGACATCCTATTATTTTCAATAGTAAATCGCAATTTACCAATTTTTGTGTGTGGAACTAGATTTTTTATTTGTGTGAGAGAAGGAAAACACACACTTTCCGAAGAAAATTATGCAAAATTATACAAGTCTATACTGAGAACTGCCCTCTGCCAAAAATAATTCTACTCAAGTTTCAAAGTGCTGTTATAACATTTTGATCAATGCAAAGTCCACCGGACACTTAATTTGTAGGATATATATACACAGCTTTATGGAACAACAATAACTGGTTGAATTTATATGCAACGTTTCGAACTGTTTCCCCCATCCTCCCCAGGCACATAATGATAAAAAGTGATATTTATTAGCAATTTGAAGGTGAGAGTTACTTCCCTTTGACACAGAAACAAACGTACTCTTCAAATTTGTATTAAGCTAAAGATTATGTTTTAAGGAAAACACGAATATAAGCAGGTCGGAGAAACCAAGTTTACCTATACTGGACGATGGATATTTGTTGGTGGTGATGCTTACATTCCTGGAAATAGTGAGTATCACAAGACCAGAGACATCTGCCTCCTCCAACATGAATAAAAACGCAAAACATGGTTTATGCACCATGCAATTCCACAGGTCAAGATAGTCTACAGGCCTGAATTACTGAAGAAAGTTAAATTAATTAACGGCATTGAAGACAAAATCAGTGGCAGTTATTGACACGTCTGTAAAGAGACCTCAAACGCAAAAGGACATTTCAACACGGATTCTTCCTCCGATTCGTGCATAGGGTAGACATGAGAATGTGTCACCCTTCTGAGAGAGTAGACAAGAAGTTATTGCTAATTTGAAGTCGCACGTTCACCGCTTGTTTGACCCTCCTCTGATCAGTCTCATTCAGAATTCAGGCAGAGGAGAAACCAGTCAAGAAAGAAAGGAATATTTGTAGTTTGAGGTATTCGTAGGGATTAAGTGATTTTAGTACAGTACTAGTACCCCTGAAAACAAGGACTAAATTAAACCCTTGAAAGTGCTGATGGATCTCCTTTACCGACACATCTGTTCTACGATCGTTGCAGGAAATAGCATCCTTTTCCGAATGTTCGCATGACATGATCATTTTTTTTAACATTTTTCTTTTAGTTAAAAGTGTGCGATTCTATGTTCAGATTAGTGAACCAAGTGCTAATTATATTGTTGATGATGCTAGCATGGATCAAGTAGCTTATCTCTCCAACTTTGCCAATGATGCTAATTCTGCAATTAATCGTATAAGAAAATCTGATATCTCAATTAGGTGAGACATGTTATTAGAAGCGCTGACCCTTTTTGTTTTAAAAAAGGAACCAATATTCCACAGCTTGTTGCCATATCATCGTGTCCAAACCACACCCCAATTCGTCATACTTCCACGACCATGTCAAAACCCGTATTCGTGGTACGCTGGTTGCCATATATTTAGCTCTATTAGCTGTATGCAAACATGCCAGATGGAAAGGAATATCATTATACCGTCATGGTAGAGCAACCACCCATCGATATCAGAAGGTTAAAGATTTGGTAGTGCTCAAAAGATTTCTTTTATGTTGTCAAGACCCAGTGTCGCTGTGTTTTTAGTCAACCCAGTCCGTGATGCGACCAGGAATCACTGGCACAGTAATTATCTAAATACCTATAATTAAATAGGTCATTCGGATGGGACAATAAATCAATGACCTATGTGCTTCAGCCCTTTTCGCTCTTAATTTGAGCTTTGCTACAGGTTGTGCATGGTTCCTCGAGAGTTTCTGATCTTAATATAGATGACGTTGTCGTATTGCACACCGTATGACGCTCATCAGACTAATCAAAAGCAGAAAAAAGATGGTGTTGGATGGTGAAGAGAACGAAGTCTCAAAAAAGCACTGGCCTGTGTCACAAAAGAAAAATATTTATGATAAAAACAAGGTGCAATTAAAGGTTTAAGATAATTAGATACGTTAACTTTGGATATTTCTGAACTACTATGTGTTGTAGCGTGATGATATAACTCCTTTGATTAATTTGATTTGATAGCGATAATGATCCGTCATTCAATTAACCAAATACATGTTTTTTTAGTTTAGCTGGAAGCGCCCAACCATCAGGTCTCCAAATTGAGGTAATTTTGAATTTTCTTCATGCAAAATACTTTATATATTTTAACACCCATTTTCTGTCGAGGCCTATATTTTTAAATGCGCTGTATACCTTAACGTTTATGGCAGATATGAGCGTCAGAGATAAGATTCATTATCTCGAACCTCTGTTTATTTTCTCTGTTGTTACAGGTGCAGCAAGTTAACAGTGAATTTGGGTGGGGTTCAGCTGTCGACGCCAACCTCATTGTAGATAGCAATCATAAAGCTTACCAAAACTTTTTCTACGATCTTTTTGAATGGGGTGTGATAGAAAATGGTTGTAAATGGCAATCTATTGAATCACAGAAGGTGAGATCAAACTTTGTGAAATTATTCTATTAGATTAGGTTTTTTAGAGTCATTTTGAATACTATGAATACTGGTTTTTCTAGCCATTTTGTTTTTATAAGGCTTAGCCTACATTTTTAATACTATTCCATGTAATGGAATTTACATATTGAGAAGTGGATTGTCTTTCTCAAAGATCATATCACACAGTAAGGCAGTGGTTGACTTATTTGCATACAATACTGTTAATTACTAATGTGTATTGATGGTTTCCATTTTTTAAATGCTTTTTTAAGTTTTAATCGAAAAAGGAAATATTTAAAACTTTTAAAAATATTTAGGGTCATTTCAACTACAACACACCATTAAAAGCAATTAATACGATGGAAAGCAAGGGGTAAGAATAATAAGGTATTACCTATCAACAGAATCAAATGCATTGGACAAAAACAAAGAGATGCGCTTGTAATAATTTTTATTGAATACTATACTGTTCGATTAAATATATTAGTGTGCCAAACTCACAAAAAAATGTGTCAGAATGCACCAAATCAAATCAACTTTTCGAAAAGATTTTTCTTGGAATAACCCTCTCAGTAAAAGGCTTGCGACTATGACGCCCCATTAGGATGCTGCATTTTGAATTGATCCTCTACAGTGCACCACCCCCCCCCCCCCCCACCCCCTTCCCCCCTTACCTCCAATTGAGTCCGTCTGCCCCCTATCTGTACCCCCAGTCTCGAAAGGCTGGCACTGCCACTGTCTTCATCGTACCGATTCTCTTTGGTTTTTTTATTCTTTAGAATTAAGATGAGAGGTCACAATATATTCTGGGGAGAGCCATACATTCCTTCTTGGCAACACTCGATGTCAGCCAACCAACTTCGATCAGAAATAACCGATCATATACACGGTATGACTAGTCACTTCAAGGGCAAGTAAGTATGAGCAGCATTGCATTTCAAAACTGCCAAGGCATTTGCAAGAACTAGACTATAGAAAAATACTTGTATCGATACAAACAGGGAGAGTGTATTCTATCTACCCCAGTAATAACAATGTTATGTCCGTGAGACAGATCTAGATCACCGTCTTCTCCTTGAGTCACTACGTGTTACACTAATTTTGCAGATTCAAACATTGGGATGTAAATAATGAGAATCTCCATTTACATTATTACGAAGACAAACTGAATGATGAATATATAACATTTTACATGTTTCGAGAAACTCACAAATCTGATCCTAGTTCCAAAAATTTCCTGAATGAATACAATGTGGTAGCAGATGGAAAATCAACCTTAGTGAGTGACATTTTTACCTTTCCTGGTGTACAAAGGAGTCACTGGTTTGCTTTTGCCTAGTTATGGTCCAGATTACACAAGGATTGTTCAGCCCAGTATCTTTCTGTCAGAGATGCTAATCGGGTTGTCTGGTCATTTGGAATCGACAATCAATCAATTGCTCTTCTGATACTGGAGGTATAATGTTAAAGGTATACTACTTATTAGGATGAGTAAAAAAATTGAAATGGTTAAACTTGGCAAAAACGAGTGTTTGTTCATCAGTGAACTTATCTGGTGTCAAAACTATATGACAGAATCCCTCTATAATCCAATAAATCCATCAAAATAAGTAATAATCCATTAAACTAAATAATTTTGAAACACACTTAAAAGCGTTTTTCAATATTTTTTCAGTCAAATGGATATATCGCCTTGTTAAGAGATTATATTCTTTAGTCATGGCACCTGCAAAGTCAAACTGATGAATACATTGACCAAGTTGAGAGATTTTATTTTCCATTTTAATTAGTAGTATTCCATTAAAGATACCCCGAAACTTGGCTTTTGTTAAATAGAACGGCTGATTAGTTAAATATTTAGGTGATCTCGAAATCGTGATAAGTACGAATATATTTAAGTCATGCGAGTAGAGTGGTGCAGGAGCATTAATACCATGTGTTTATTGTGCGTATTTTAGGCATTAGTAGACCAGGCCTACTGGTTTCATGCTGCGGGTGTTCCACTACATGGTTTAGGAGTACAGAGTCATTTCAGTGCTTACGTTGATGTATCCATTGTTAAGGTAAGTCAAGCAATTGCTTTAATTGGTGAGGAACAACTGGATTGAATTGCATCTCTGTGAAAAATTAATTTTTGAAAAAACAAATATTCTTAGCTTATCAGCTAGTCCCAATCTAAATCGCCCTTAGATAATCGGTACGTATTTACTGCTGGATGGAATGGTGAAGAAAGATAACTTCAGTTAAGGTCGGCCAACAGATGTGTTCACGTCACGTGAATAAATGAATTTCGTCTATTAATACTATGTTTGCCTTCACAGAGGCGTCTTGATGAAGTCGCAGCTGCAGGATTAGATATCTGGGTGACAGAACTGGATATATCTGAACCAGATGAACATAAGAAGGCTAAGAAATATGAGGATTTGATGAGACTGTTCTTTAGCCATCCAGCTGTCAAAGGCGTTCTGTTTTGGGGATTCTGGGATGGTCGTCATTGGAGACCACAAGCCGCTTTAGCCAATGGAAACAACGTTACTGTAAGTCTAGAACGCTACATATAATTTTTATGATGCAGGGAAGTAGAGAAAGCTCGATCTGAGAACCGGCACTTTGTGTAATTGCTTCAATCGAACATATCCATAGACTAACTATTAAAAGATGTAGGGGTGGGGTTATTGTGGTCGCATATTGAAGTGATTGCTTAACAAAGGTGATTTGCATGCACAGGATTCATTGCAATACTTGGACCAAATAATCACCATCTACACTGGCAAAGGTTGTAAAGTTCACATAATTAACCAGGTGTTCTGAAGGATATCTTACTTGATTTATCATAGTCATCTACTGGTGACACTAGTAAATTTGGTTGAATTGTAATGCGTTGTTCCTTTTGTTGCTTCCAGCCCAATGCAGCTGGTAGAAAAGTTCGTGAGTTGTTGAAGCATACCTGGAGAACCAATGAAACTCACAATATAAAACATGGACAGAACGTTCAAATACGAGGATTCAAAGGCTATTACAAACTATTGGTTCACCATAATGGTAAAGTTATTCATACCCAGAACTTCTACCTTGGAGCAAGCAGCCAAAATCTGAAGATCAATCTTAGTGGTTCAGGTAAGAAAACAGAATCGAAAATGCTGTTATTTCATTATGCATTAGTTTTATATTGCCCTTATCGAAGAAACGTGCACCTTTAGTTTTAAGTTGATGTGTATGAAACGTAGTATGTATAGTTTAAGTGACAGGTTCGCCAACTATTTGACCAGTTGTACCTTACCACCTTGTACCGCAGAAACGTTAGGTTTTTAGCCAAGCTAATCAGAAATAGTTTAAAACTGTCATATACAGAAAAGATATATATAGAAATATAAATTGAAATTCCGAGGTATTTTAGAAGGCATGATGTGGTTTTCGTACATTCCTGGTACTTCTAAAGACTATTTACGTATATTCGAGACCCAAATCAACCCCGAAAATGGCGAATCTATCCTTATAATTATAAATGAAAATTAACGGAACGTTGAAGAGAAGATAACAAAACATCATATGTTAAATTCTAAAGAAATTTTGAAAGATTCAAATATAATCCTTCCTTTCTCAAGAGTATGTCCCAGTGATAATATTGATTTATACATTAATGTAAGTTAAGTGGTTATCGTCGAGCAAATAAGTTAATGCAGTCCGGGGAAGATTTCAAATATAAACACAATCAGTCCACTTTAATTTTAGGTAGGCTAAGTAGTTATTACGCAGTATAACATTGATTCATATGGCGGTAATTACTACTTATGCCACCTTAGTTCAAAATAGATTGTTCTGCTTATATTTTGAATCTGTCGGCACTTGAATATCTTTTGCTCGACTTTATGTACGACAATCTATACGTCTGTTCCTGTTACAGTTTGGAGTCTGGAGGCCACCAAAGCTGGCTCACTCACATGTAATAGGTCCCAAATTTTCCAAAATATACTTCATTGATATTCGACCTTGGTAAATAATTTCAACATACAGAAATAGTTAACGCATGTTATGTACTTTGTTCCAATAAAGCCGAGTTTGTACATAGTGTCCTTGCTTTGTTTCAGGTTCGAATCCACACGTAGATAATGTTTTGATTGGTTAAACGATCATATTCAAGAGTCTTCATTTATTAAATATAAAATTGCTTTGATCATTTGTGTTCATTTACCAAAACCCCCATCCGGTTTCCTTGGTGATGTAGGTTGGAGGCTCTGACCATAAAGAGGCGTTTGGTCGTTCGAGATAGACACCGTACGAAAAACGAGCACCAAATGTGGACGATTAAGAAAACACTCAGTTGATAATCGAAAGTAAAAAAGGCAATACCACTATTTCAGATACTTTCCAAAATACGTTAGAACAGTCCAGTGGTTCAACTAAATGAGTGGGCGCCATCCCCCGGGACATTTGTATATATTATGCTCTCCTGCATTCTGAGACCCTCTTTTTCACGGACTTGGTTCAACCAGTCTCTATGATAGGTGAGCAAGTGGAGATATCTCCTAAACAAAAATTAACTCTCCGTACCAAGCCTTATGTTTGGCCTTCAACCATAAATCTTTCGAAAAGGATTTAAAGATGACAGTTTTTTGTCTTCGTAAACAACAAGACTAATAGCAATAATACATACATTGACAGTTCACATTAAGGCAAATCTTACAGGCGAGTCATCTTTTGAGGGATTGTAAAATGTTTCGATGTGTTTCATACGCCTATAATAAGTGTAGGTGTCTACAACTGGTTTGATTGAGACTGGAATTTTAATATGATTTTAAAGAAACGTTGAGTTCAAATTTGGAAAGTTTTTCAAATTTTTTAAATGAGCAAGAAAATGACTTGATAAAAAAGGTTAAACTGCGATAATTTTTTTTAAAGTTATTGCAAGATTATCTCATTCTAATCTCATTATCTTTTTAACATATTAAGTTCTGTTATTTTTTTTTGTCGAAATGGCAGTTTTACTCTTTCGCAGTTTTTACTCGTTATAGTATTACGCAACCTCAACGCCCTATCCCGTTTGAAGCCAAACTAGGACTTGAAGTTTCTATGAAATCATTAGTGTTTGGCATGCACCAACGTCAAATCTCTTTAAAAGGGGAAATGAACAATGACATCTTTTTGGGTATTTTCCCACAATCTGCATCTACGTGATTTTAGTCCTTGACTCAATAAAACACCCCTTCATTAACAAATTACAATCGGCAAGCTGAGATGCTAGCTATAGAAAATGACTCGAATTTTTCCCGTTCCGACATTATCTTGTGGTTTTGAATCAAAATGTGCAGCATCTCTGTAATTTTGCCATTGTCAATTGAAAACCTTGTATCGAAAATATCACAAAAGTTACACAGGACTCTCTTGATGCAACAAGCCGACATTCTTGTATCGTTTCTGATTGGTCGAGTAGCTACCAATTAGATTCGTTTAAATCATTTGAAATTTTTAAGTACAATTTGCCTTCTAATCGCCTCTCCTTTGCGCACAACTTAACGTTAGCATTAATTCATTTGAACAAATAACTGGGTAGTATAATAGAAAGCGGGCTGGTGGATCAAGACTCTTAAACCTTTCATAAGCAATATGTTTTAAACCCGTAGCAAGATGAAAAAATTCTGACAACCGACCAATTTCATTACTGCAACTAAACACCACGTACCATTGTCCCTCCGAATATATTACTTGCCCCTCGGATGAATCAATTCTGACTACGGGCCTGTTTGCAAGTGATGTACGTTCTTGCTATACTTTTAAAGTTATCATTCGACACGTTCGAAATAACGGACCTCGTAGCCAGACAGACCATAACACCAAGGGGATATAACATTTATCATTTCATCCGGATTTAATTGACAAAACGGAAAGAGATGTTATCAAACCCGGAAACGTATGTTTTAAATGCGACTGTGTCAATGGATATAAAAGTTAAACGTTTGAAAACATCAATTCATTCATAGTTTTCAAACGATCGAATTCGTGCCTTCCAACATACCCTCAATATTAAAATGTGCTCCAAGAATTTAGTTGGATGTTTATTGGTATTTGCTGTATTTAGTCTTTATTTTATATCTACTGAAGGTATGTCTATATTTTTTCACTGTAAAAATACATGCTGAATACATCAATTTCTGTTTTTTATGTACTTAAAAATATAGAAACAGAACGTGAAACACGTTGATTCATTGATTGATTTTACAGCGAAAATATTGTGTAAATTTTTTTTCATATTATTTGTGGCATTATCCCCATGGGCTGAATGTTAACCTGGTTTATCCAGACTCAAGCCGATGCTCCTTACATTACGTCATTCATTCCAAGCAGACAAATGCCTCCACTTATCGAACCTATAACTATATGTATACATACCGATACATGATTCCAATTGTCCTGAAAACGGCCATTGTTATATAATTCCAGGTAAATATTGTGGAGTAGCATGTATCAGAAGAGGAGACTGCAATAGTGGAACCAGAAGAAAATTTCCAGATTGTGGTTCCTGTCAATGTAGTGACAGAGATATCCTCTGTAAGTTTACATCAGATCATTGTAAAAAATTCAACTATCATTCGATTCAAAAGAAGTACAAAATTGTTGCGATTTAAAAAGTTTTCTAAAAACGTATAAATGTATTGTCCCGCTTTATAAATATTGATATGACCCAAATCATTCCAAAGACACAACGAAACGCTACGAAATTTTTTGTTTTGTTTCAAGACGCAGAGGTAGTCTGGTTTTGGGTTGTGTTTTTACCGCCTTAATCCAATATATTAAATCGTATTGAATAGATGATTTAGATTTCGGGGAAGGGGGTTTTGGGTCTCCGAAATGTACAGACCTTTGATGGTAGAAATACTCTATTGAAAATTTGGAAGGCGTGAATCTCGGTAATTAAGTGTAGATGCTCTTTCAATTAGTGAGTTTTCTGATTGCGCCAAGCAAATTACGTGATCTGAAAATGTCATAAAGGATACCTTAATTTCACCGTACGTCATTTTTTATTTCAGCTTGTCCAAAAAGGTTCAAATGTCCCCGAGGATGTCAAATGGTGACTCGCAATGGCTGTCATACGTGTTCCTGTTACGATCGTTGGTTTTAGAACAATAAATACCATATTGGTGGTTTTGCCTTTCTAGTGGATGGTTAATTTCGTTAATGCTTAAATTTAGATGCGTGATTTGAAATGACTGGCATATACATGTACAGAACACCATTTTATAGTAAACTTAACCATCTATGAATGTGTAAATAAGCTTGCAACAATCTGTATCTAATATTAAGTTATGCACATTATATGGTGCATTCATAGAAACTTGAAGCAAACGAAATCTTTTTTTTCGATATTGATTAACGGAATTTTCTTGCATGTACGGATTTTTATTTTAACAATTTGTATTTAAATTAGGTAATACACATGTAATATATGAATTACTGGATTTGTGAAACGAAATATTAAGATATTTTCATTCAGTTAGGATTCTGTCAGATCCCACTATCATTCAGTTAGGATTCTGTCAGATCCCACTATCATTCAGTTAGGATTCTGTCAGATCCCACTATCATTCAGTTAGGATGTTGTCAGATCCCACTATCATTCAGTTAGGATGTTGTCAGATCCCACTATCATTCAGTTTGGATTTTCTCAGATCCCACTCGCATCGAGTTAGGATACCGTCAGATCCCACTTGCATTCAGTAAGGATTCTATCAGATCCCACTCGCATTCAGTAACGATTCTATCAGATCCCACTTGCATTCAGTTCGGATTCTGTCAGATCCAACTCGCATCCAGTTAGGATTCTATCAGACCCCACTTGGATCTTCACATAGGGCAAATGCAAGAAAAAAAAAACGAAATGCATCATCGTGTTGGCATTAATGAATAATACTGCCGTTGTAATGTCAGCAAAACAATGTTGTATTTTTTTTTCTATTTCATGTATAGATTTAAATGGCACTTTTTGTTTTTAATTTTGAAATCATATATTAAATACTTAGCAACTTTAAAGTTTTCTTTACATGCTCAAGCAAATGCAATAACCCATAGTGGTGCAGTTGGATTGTTAAGAATATGGCTATTAACTCCATTTCATTTCAAACTCCGATGTGTAAGTAACAGAATTTAATTTCCGGATTCCAAAAGATATATTGTGCAATTCTGTCACAAGTGCGTCAATGCGTCAAATCCGGATTCCTCGTTAAGTCTTACCCGGTTGTGTTTCTTTTGTTCAATTTTCCTGTGCCTTATTACGCTGGCATTTTTAAACATAGCCATATAATCATAGCCATATGGGAAATGTGCCCGGATTTTCCTTGTCAAAGATGTAGAAGATGTAGGTCAAAGGGGTTGACATAGAAAAGTCGTTCGGATGGGACAATAAACGAAGGCCCTTTGTACAACTGACTCTCGGGGTTTAAAAATCCCTCATCCATTGTACACTGGATGCTTTAGCCCAATTAGATACAGCACAAGTAGAATATACAAGTAGATTTCATTACAAATATGTGCACAGTTAAAGTAGTTTAACTTTCAATACCATTTAAAACAGTTTACTATAGATAAATTCAGACGTTCAGTGGTAAAAGTAACATTATAACTTAGATCGACATGGCAACCAACCATTCCGACCAACCGGAAAAATATGGAGTTTAAAACTAATTTTGCTAAGTCCATTAAATTTCACAATGTTTTCGGAGATGGACTTTGATTTCCAATCGCATTTCTGCATTCGTTATCCAAAACATCTTCTGTAGAATCGATCTGGATTAACACATCGTTGGAAAGTGTCACTAAATTTGTTCCCACTTTTGCATTTCATATTAAATCTCTTTTTGGGGCGACCCCAAAAATCTTCACACTCTTTAAAATAGGAGGAAGTATCGTTATAATCCGGAAGTAGTTTACAATTGAAATAAGCAGGAGAAAAACTCTGAAAGCTGTTGAAGTTTGTCCTTGTGTTGAACCAACAGACGCAGCAAGGTACGTTACAGCTCATAATAACAATTATCAACCATACTACTTCCCTCGGTGTCATCTTCACGATGCTTATGACCACACGGGCCGGTGATGTTCTATAATGAACAATAATCAAGGTTAAATCCAGAGAATGAAGGATTCATATGTTATCGGACCAGGTGAAATGTATTAATGATTCAAGTTGCAAGATCTCATCATGAATAAAAGATGAGGTCCGGCATGCTATAGGTTGTGCTTAAAACACACGAACAAAAATTTTCTTGTGGTTTTGTTTCATTTAATTTAAACAAAGTCTATAACACAGTCCTTAATATATGCGGTGTACAACGAAAACGAAAGAAAGAAGTTATTGGAAACGATTATGCGAAAGCGTACTTCTTTTCGGAGGAGTCAAGTCTACATCCTTTACACCCGAAATTGCCATTCTGTGAACGAGATGTCGACGGAATTATCTTGCTTGTACGAATTTTAATGGGAACGATATGCAAAAGTCACTATTTTGACAATGAATAACTTCGCCCATCAGATGCCGCACTGATTACATTATCATATTTTTATTTACACCTCGACTATCAGTAGTCCGCTTCGTTGAAGTGATGTGATATCATTTAGTTAGTATTATGCAGTACTACTATTTTGTTTAAGTTAAATGTAGACTTACCTTTGACTATTTCCCTAAGAGATTGTCAATAAAATTCTGAAAACACCGGTATATAAACAATTTTCTTGACATTCAGATCTGATAATGGTTTTTATGGTATCTTAATAAGATTAATGTTAATCTTTCCATCTCAGCGGATTGATAATTAATGAACTTTATCAAATTCAATTGAGATTGAACTCTGAACTGACATCACTAGCCATCCGTGATGTTAACAAAACGTCTAGTTGCTTGGATGAGTTTTGCCATGCCAATAGGTTAAAGATGATCAAAATTTAGTCTTTGTTCATCAGTGGACTCATCTGGTGTCATAACTTTTCAAAAGAATCCCTCTATAATCCGATAAATCTATAAAACTAAGTAATAATCCATTAAACTAAATAATTTTAAAACATGCTTAGAAGCGTGTTTCAATAATTATTTAGTTTAATGGATATATCATGTTATATACACTTGTTGACCAAGTTTGAGATTTCTACGAGGTAGTATGCTTTCAAGTAGCTTTCATAAGTTATTGCAAAGTCAAGGGCAATAATTCAACAGTCCGATAAATATGTCGTGACAAATTATATGCTTGGATTTACGAAAATTGTTTTTAAATGTTAAGGAACAAGGGAGATAAATCTGTTTCAAAGTAATTTGTACAGTCTGTCAAGGACTATGATTGGCTGAATTCTCTGACGTACTATCCAATCAAATCTCTGCCTTCTATGATAGAAAAAAGGTGATTATTGTGGTCAAGGTATGCTCGTAATTGCATGAGATGTAGTGTTCTGGCCATATGAAATGAAACCAACGATATAACCCATATATTTTTGTTAACAATTAGCTGTGTAAGTACACTTACAAAAAACACGTGTATTTCACAAAAGGAACTTGCGCATCCTAAATACAGACTGCCAAGAACTTTCTATTTTAGATACACGTAAAAACTATTCTTAGTTTCAAATTTACATACAAACACATATTGTAGTCGAGAAGGAAAGAGTTAAAATTAGGCTTGAAAAATGTGGATATGTCTACAACTTTTTGCTATGACCAAACTTTGGTTTTCAGGAACAGGATGCAAAATCAGGTCAAGTTGATAGATGCGTCCGTGAGTATTGCAATCCAAAAAAACTAAGCCTTTATTGGAACGTATCTATCGTTAGGTCCTAAGGATATCACTAGCAGCTTTAATGATAGTCATAAACGATTTAAAATTGCTTCAATTAAACGAACCACAAAAGAAACTAAGAATAATGCAAAAAGAAACCAAAAATAACCCCGATAAAACCTCTTTAAGGTTGTTTAATGTCAATGCAAAATGTCCTGATGTGGTTCTTGATGACACCTGCTGAATAACACAGCCGGGGACATTGCGTTAAGCCACACTTTCAACAGTAATCTGTGGATTAGTTTTTGCTGCAGCTTGTTTCCTCTTCTCAAGGAGTCGTTTGGTGAACTTTATCGTCGCTAAAGCTGGTATCCACGATTGATTCCTTGCAACTGCGACCTTTGCTTTAAGTTTTGCTGCCACTTTGACCATTTTCTGGAAACCTTCCTTCGAATTGTCTGAACAAAATTCATCAAATGCACTTTCCAACTGCCCTTTATCTAAAGTCAGACTCGACTGTTTGTTAATCAATGGAGGCTTTTTCTGCAATTTCGCTCTTCGTTCTATCAGATTCCACGTATATTTCGAATCTCTCAATTGAGGGTCAGCATTAAAATCTCGCTGCTCTTGAAGAAATTCCTTGACTTTGTCACTCAGTGGTTTGGGATTACCATTTCTGTCAAACAGTCTACTCTTAACGTGCTCATGTTGTCTAGAAAGCGAATCCGTTGTACAAGACGTACCCCGACCACAATTTAGTCTCGACAAGGACGCTGAGCGTTGATTCGTATCAAAAACATTCGGTAATTTGTCCTCTTTCTTAATAAGTTCTGTCACAAACACACCATTTTCAAAATCTTGACAAGTGATATCAATGTCCTTGGTATTCAATGCTTGGAGTGATGACGCTTTCCCAGTAGGAGGCAGACTTGGTGAGGCTTTTTGCGGAGAAAGTGTTTTTCGACAAGATTTTTGAGTTGGTGGACGTTTGCGTAGTAATTTTGTGTCCGATGCGTTGGATTGCAATTCAACGTCAACATCCTCGTTAGATTTAACCCTTGCGTCTGCGGATCTTGCTCTTTCCATCAAAATATCACGTTTGCGTTTGTTAATGCGTTCTCGTCTCCGCTCCATCATCCGTTTCTCGATGACGTAGTCTTTTAATCGCGTCACTTTCTGTTTGTCGTACAGGTCTTTATCGGTCGTAGCTCTAGCATCGTACGACTTGTGTTTGTTGACTAATAGTTGCGATCGTGTTGGGGCCAGCATAGCTTCTATGTTTAAAGTATGATCCTGCCAAGTCAGGTCCTTGGTTTTCAGAACTAACAGAGACATCTTGCTTAATATCTGAAATAACAATAATATCAAATATTTATCATTTAAAACAAAAGCCCAAAACGGCTACATGTTCGTGTAGTTCTTTTTCATTTTCTTGCCTCGGGTTTGGTCAGTCTCTAAGTGAAGTCGGGTCGAAGAAAATTGTTGAAAAGGATGAGTGTAGGGTGTATACTTTTACAAATATTCAAAATCTTCTCAATCAAAAGTAGTCGAAAATTGAACTTATAACGCATTTGCTTTAAACGAATGTTGAATATTTATACTTGAGGGAAATCCACGACCGAATTTTTTTCTGGTAAATCATTGGGTTACATAGAATGTAACAATGTTATTCTAATATGAAGGAGAAATATCAGTAACGTAATTAATTCATCTGACGAATTATGGTAAGTATTATGGTTCATATACAAACAAAATCAGCTATGTTGACTTCCTAGTTGACAAACCCAGTGTCAGAGTGGAATCGGGTTATAAGGAAGGTCGATTCTGGGATCGCACAACTGTGACTATCAAGGTCTTCAATTTTTTTTTGGTTGATACTCCTAACATTTAAATTTTAGGAAAAAATATTAAAAATAATACTCACGATTGCAAATTGAAACAATATTTATAAAATAAAACCTTAATGTGTCGAACTTGATACAAACTAGCGTCAAATAAGATCGCGTTACAGTGATTATACTAATCTACCCTCAACACAAAACAATAGTTTAGTATTGGATACCACTCAGGCGTATATCACCACTTAGCAACTGAGTAAAGTGTTCGATTACGTCCCGGACTAACAAGTTTACGAAAATAAGACATAATCCTCTTAAGAGTGCAACTTTGGATTATTCAATGCATAATCTTATCCCACATGGTAGGCGAAATGGAAAGTCAACGCCCTTCAAAAATGACTATGGTTATGATGGTATAATACATTTCGTTTGGCCGTGGCTATGCGACGGTACGAAATTGGCATTAAAAACATATGGCCATCCATACCTAACCCTAAAAAAGTATCATAATATCATTCTTGACAATCAATATCGCTTCACGCTTTAAAAAAAACCCACCAAAACTAGCGTGCCTATTGTTAGCAGTCATAGAGAACACGTATCGTGACGGTACAAATAGCCAGTGCGATTTCATTTAGACAATAAGTATAGGAATTCATTTTTGAAGTGCAAACCCTGGTAGACAGAGAATTTAACGCGATTAGAATAATGTTATTTGAATGATAAGACTTGTACTATATTTTATATCAACATGCAATGAAATATTTATAAACGCTCTGTTACATGATTTAGTTGACATTGAACATGTTATTGGGCTTTGTATGACTGTGTTCCTTTCCAAATGCAGTGTTTTTTTGCATTTATTTACTTCTCAAGTTCGAGCTTTTTAATTTTCAGATATCACGATAATTGAAAATTTCAAATCAGTAGGTAGGTGTCACTTTGTAGTCAAACCTTTTCTTATTGCACACAGCAGTGCGTTGTCCGAATCAATCAAAGGTAGACAAGTAGGATGTAAAATACAATTTTTTATACGCCCACATGAAATGGGGGGCGTATATTGCTGTCACCTCATTCCGTCGGTCCGTCCGTCCACAATTGCTCGTAAACACTCTACAAGGCACAATTCTTGACTGATTTCGATTAAAATTGGTATGGTTGTTTGTAATCACCTAAGGATGAACCCTATTGAAAATCAGACGAATCGAAAAATATTTACTATGAGTTATTGCCCTTGTTCTTGAAACGCTCGTAAACACTCTAGAAGGTGCAATTCATGACGGATTTTGATGAAACTTGGTATGAGTGTTCGTTATCGGCCAAGGATAAACCCTATCGAAAATCAGAAAAATTGAAACATATTTAGTATGAGTTATTTCCCTTGTTCTTGAAACGGCTTTCAAATTTAGCTCTTAAACACTAAAAGGCATGATTCTTTCTGGATTTTGACAAAACTTGGCTTTATTATTCGGTCCTGAAGATTGAATATTTGTCTTCTAGAGCTTTCACGGGCTAAAGATTGAACACGTTTTCAAGAACTAGGGCAATAACTCATTCTCAATATTATTCAGTGTTGTGCTAAAGAGTTCAAAAGAAGTGTATGACTGAAGGTTGAATATTTCATAGTGGTGATTGTTACTGTACTGCTAAATATTTATGTTCAAAATCAAAGCTGCCAGTGGGCGTATATTACCTTGCCTGGCAAGCTGTCTTTTCATTTTAAGGTGTCATACATCAATTGTATATGTATCTGGTTTACGCCCGATGAGGCAGGTTTTTTTCAATCAACCATATCCGTTTATCAGTTAATAACAGTAAAATAATATCAATATGACACGCTTAATTGGTGCTTTAGATAGACGATTAATATTCATATTTATAGCAAATAACCCCATTGCGACGTTCAGTAGTTTATATCGTCGTATGTGGGAGTCACTGACTTATAACAATTTTATATTCTCGTAATGTGACTAACCCGGTTTCCCTCTGTCTGTGGTGAAAGTTCTGAGGGAGTGACATGGAAAAAGAATGTAGAAAAGTTTGGATTTGTCTGTGGATGTAAAAGATCCCCAATAAAGAAGTAACTACACGTCTTCATTAGTCTAAACCGTTGAAGAAAAGAAGGACGTTAACTCAATTTCATTTTGAAAGAATGTATAGGAGGGCCGTCTGTAATCATATTGGATACGTATATACCACGGTTCTTACGAGTTAAACATATTTAAACAAACAAATCCGCTAGGAACACACATTTTAAGCAATTTGTTTCTTAAAAACATCAAAGGAAAATATGCAATTTATGTTACAATTTTAATCAACGTGTTTAGGACATCCATTTGCACACCCAAATAAGTTAGGTCTGGCTAGACCGTCACCATATCGTAAAAAAAGCTAAGATGACAGTGTCAACTGAACTAACAACACATTTCGGGTGAGAAAGAAGCAAAAGCTTTGGCAACACTGTGGTTAAATGGCTGGCTACGTTTTTTCTGGATAACCATAATATAGGAATAGGACTGCTGGCAAAGCGTGACTTTATATAAGAAGCGTTGAATCCTTGCTTTGTTTTGTGTTTTAATACCAACAAAAGAGACGAAACAGAGATGAAAGCTAAGAAGCACAAATGTTCAACAGGATAACTCTAGAGCGGTTCAAGTCGACCATGCGTCGGACAGACTCTCCTTGAAACACTTCAGTTAAAGATGTTTTACAAACCACGATTTTAGTCCATTTTCGTTCTTTATTGGAAACTGCAAAAAAAAAACCACATATTTTTTCAATATGTCGCGGTGTACCCCATAAATAAACATTGCGTAATATAGGCAAATAGGGGTCCGATTAACATACTGAAAAGTAATTTGGACTATTCATTCTTTGGGTCGGAATCCGGTGTGCGCAAATATCATTACTTGCTTCCACCCTACTGTCCAACCACAATGTGTACAAACTGAAGTACATTTATCACACACCAGTACTGTTCCCGAGGTCATAACACATGTTCATTAAAAAGGTATGAACTCGGGTTAATAACTATGCAAATTAGAACAGATGTTCATACACCATTTAAACAGAACATGGCGTCCTTGGAAGTTGACATCTTAGTTAAAATTTAAGATTAAGGGCATGAAATTGTTCCAAATACCATTAACATTTCTTAGATGTAATTGTGTTTACTTTGTCAAAACTATATTTCTATGGACCCGAAGACATTGTAAACAAATGACATGGTTTTTTTAACAGATTCAATCCTGAGGTCAATGTGGTCGGAGAGAGTAGTATAATTTACAATACTTAAATACATTACATACCTGTTTAGTAAACTGGTCCTGACACGCCATTCTGATAACGTCCGGTGTAGCTGGTGAGTCCAGCCGGAAGTAACCTTCTAATCCATGATCTTTCCTTGCTGCCATTATTGCAGCTTTGGTAGCAAAGAAAACTGATATTGATAGTACTAATGGTGGTTCACCAATAGCCTGACATAGAAACCAAATTAAGACAAACTGTATGATAAAATAAGCCCAAATTAAGAAGAACAAATCTTTGAAAGCATTTCTCTTAAATTTTTTTTTAAACAGTTTCTGAAGAAACAAGATTGAAAAATTAGGAAATTCACTTTTTGCTTTTAGTGTTTTCTTGTGGACCCTGTTATTTTTAAATATTGTCAGCCGGAAAATGCAATAGTTTCATAATAAAGGATGTTTCTGACTCTACATCAGCTGAAAGCTGTCAAAAACGATGTAATTGAGAAGTAAAATTAGGGGTTAGGGGTAGCAGGAAGAACTATCCTTGGGAACCTTATGTTCTATACGGTACCTCGCGAATATTCGTAACCATTTACTACAGGATCGCATCGATAAATGAGAAAACTGCATTACCTTAGAGGAATAAACAGCCTTTGGATTAGGTTTATCTTTAAGCAAGGAAACGTTGAACACCTTGGGTATGTTCCCTACAGACGGTATTTTATAGGTCCCAGGTCCTTTGGTTAAAAGATTTCCGGATTGGGAAACTTTATACTGTTCTAACATGTAAAGGCCATATCCCTGAAAAGAAAAGAGTCAATTATTATGTCCAGACTAATTGAGAATTATTTACGATGAAGCAATAACAGCATAGTTCCGTTTACATATCTATACATATCCGTTCCCGAAAAAATCATAGTTCAAATATACCAAGCTATAACAAGAATTATGTTTTTCCCATTGGAAACCTGTCACCCACTTAGATATGAACGCAACACTTCAGAAGATTTCGAAATAATATACCTGAACGAAACCGCCTTCAATTTGACCAATATCTACTGCTGGATTTAAACTTTTACCAAGGTCCATGACGATATCAGTTCTCAATACCTATATATCAAACGCATTAAATTTAGTATGTTCACAGTTCATATGGACTTCAGAACGACACAGTCAAAGTAAGAAATAACAACTATATTTCACGAGGATTACTTAGGTTCTCCAAGGATACTTTGTACCAGCCGTATCCCTTGGCATTGATTTACAGCTGGATCGACTCTAATTATTATTGAGGATTGCTTATTGAAGGTCATCGTAACCAAGAAAATGACGTCGTGTTAATCACCAACGCTCTAACCGACTGTGTTACAGAACTCTTTTGAGGTGGTTTCTGGAAAAATAACTTTCCAGTTGAACTGAATTACAAAGGTCCTCGTTACGTTATGGGATGAAAATTAAAAAAAAACCATATTTACCGTATGATCTCCTGTTAAGCAATCAATTTCAACCTCAGAACACCCAGCACCAAACGAGAAATATTTGTACAAAACATCGTCATCGGTTTCTTTGTTGTAACCCAAGCCTTCAACTCTGAAAGAAGGCAAAAGTACGAAATTATTACAGTCCTCAGTCTTTAGCGATTTGGATAGTCGTCTGCTATGCGACTGGGTGCCGTGGGTTCGAATCCTCCTTAATTCTGATTTCAGCCTGAGTTTTATGGATTTATTGGATGATAGAGAGATTTTGTCATATAGTTTTGACACCATTGATGAACAAAGACTCATTTTGACCACGTTTAAAATTTTAATTTTTTGGTCATCCTAGGAGATAGTTTACCCTGTGTGAGAAGATGACTAAAATAAAGTAACTTACTTGTGAAAACCAGTAGCAGAGAGACTAACCCGTTCAAGAAATGCTTTCATAACCTAAATAACATGGGAACGACACAAGATTAAATAAACCCTTCATCATCATGCCAAGGTATTACGAAGTTCATCTAATACCTTGACTTCATTAGGTACTTTTCTTGAAGCAAACTTGTATGTATATGTAGCAATTTTTCTAGCTAATACGGCCAGTCTAAACCCTTGACAGAAAAGATAAGCCAAACAACCATAAGGTTTACTGTATTTCTGTCAAGCGCTCTGATTGGCTGTACTCGATATCGCATAATCTAATAAAATTGCTGCATTAGTTTACAAACTTTCGTGATAAAATGGGATCTATTGGCATAATTCTTGTATTGAATAAATGAAGTTCTTTATACCTCGAAATTATGAAGATGACCCTTTATGAGTGTAAATTCATTAAGAAGACACATGCCGTTTTTTGCTATAAAGGTTAAATGAACAGTGCGTCTTAATTAAGTTTTAGAGACTTAATTGTTATATCATCAGTCCACGAAAAATGTTCTTTGAAAAAGTTATGATTCAAACTTCGCCCTTACCCAATCATTCCACGTTGTTCCACGTTCACTTTTGAAGGGTTCAAGCCGTTTGTTGATCTTTTCACAAGCATTCTGTACAATGAAAAAAATATAGTATATATTGTTACTTAAGGTCCATTTGGATTAGAAATGAATGTAATTCCGTATCATTCTATGTTGTTGTATAATAGAAGAAGTACGAAGACACCTTTTAAGAGTGAGTAAAGTATTTTAGTTTACAAGCTTTTGTTGTCGTCGAGACAAAAGCAGGTATATTTCAAATCATTTCATTTGATGACGTCGTCCCAACGACGACGAAAACTACTAAAATAAAATACTTTAGTCATTCATAAAAGGTGTCGTCTTACCTCTTCCATTAGGATAGCATTATATTTGTACTAGTTACACCATCTCAAATTAGTAGCTCTATGGTTTACACGCAGTTGCTTAAATGAGACTAAATTTTAGGTTGAACTTTGTCGAAATTTAGATTTTTTCTGCTCCTTTTCCTGATAACTCTTAAGGTCACATACATGATTTCACACTACGAAGAAAAACCTATGGTCGAAAGATTAGGTAGCAAACGTCTCACAGCTCAGCCACCAAGAGTCCGTCAAAGGATCGGGTGCGGTGCCAGCTGATTGCCGAATGATGAGGTATGCTTACTTTCACAGCCATTCCGTTTAGATCGGATCCTGTACTAGCAGCAGTTGGCATGGTATTAGGGACAGTGTTTGTGCCAGTTTCAATTATATGAATTCTGCTACATGGTACACCTAATGTTTCACTTGCTACCTACAAAAATAAAAAAGCCTTTGTTCCTTATATGTAGTTGAAAGGATCGTCAAGGGTGGTGAGTGCATCTCTTGAAGTTAGATTTTTTAGTTTCTTCGAAACTGGCACGGGCGTCATACTTTATTTGGGGAAGCATTTCTCTTTGGAAGTACGCAAATACAATCCATTTTGGCTAAGTGGTTTCAGTTTCGGCGACTTGTACCAATGTTCGTGCATCTAAAAACATCATCTTATCCAAAATAACTATCGTTGAAATATGTATATTAGCACACATATCACTCGTCAGCACAATGCCACGTGTCCCTGCCTAGCGCAGATGATATAACTATCTCTTTTTGTCGAACCATTACTGTGCGTTGCTATAATTTCTGATTACTATAACCACCGTTTTCCCCCAAGTCTCAATGTCAGTTACCACTTATGCGCCAACTTCGAAGTAACCAAGTTTCCGATGTCAAGCTATTACGAACTTTGTACTTCTACCGTAACTAATTAATTTTAATAAAATCAAGTAATCATTGAAACATGCTTAGAAGCGTTTTTCAATAATTTCTTAGTGCAATTGATATATTGTATTAAAGAGAGATTATATTCTTTAGTTATGACACAAGTTAAGCCTGACTTATGAATATATACACATATTGGTCAAGTTTGAGAAGTTGGATTTTATAATCATGAATTAACACTTAAAGACCGAAATACAATTGTCAGTTACTTAAAAATTCCAAAACATGTACCTGAATCATTTTCACATTAATGCCCTGTCCCATTTCTGTTCCTCCATGAGCTAAAAGAACAGTACCATCTGTATAAACATTCACCAGGGCACCAGCCTATATAAAAAGAAGGTATGTTCATACACAAGTTACTATGGACATAATAAGGCAATGGATAGTGTAGTTCATATTTTCTACGCCCACATTATCATTTATTGGTGTTATCATTTATAATGATGAGATCTTGACAATCTGTCCAAAAACGGTTATTTCCCTTGACTTAGTAACTTGTTTATAACACTATAGGGACTCAAGTTTTCATCTGATTTTGTAAAATTTGGTGCGATCATCTTTTACAATGAGATCTTGGTCTTTGATGATTTTCCGATGAACAGAATTTCTTGAAGAGTCTTTCCCTTGACTAGTGCTCGTCAATTTTTGTAGACTTGTGAACGCAATATAGGATTATTACAAAATTTTATGAATTTTATTTTTGTGTTAGTTTAAATCAACAATATCATGGACATGTTTAATTTTAATTGTCGAAAATTCTATTCTATACAACAACGCAACTTGCTACCCCCTAACGAGAAAATTAATTCAAAATTACTTCCAGGTTGAAAATCCTGGTCCCCTTATGGAAATTATCAGAAAAGCTTCTACCCAAGGTAGTATTTGATGGTGCAAATATATTCAAGGGCCCCGGGTTGAGAACAATGGATTTAAAAAATTAACAAACCTGATTCATAAACTTGATATCAAAGGCAATTCCAAACAGCAGTGGTACCATTGAAATTCCTCTTTTCCTCCATCGATTTTCTCTGAAATACAGTGTGAAGGGCGAATTTATAATAAAATGTATAACGATGTACAGATGTGTTCGTAGTTTATAACTCAACCCAAGCTAACGAAATTTCAGATTATGTATCACAGATTCGACAGTTGAAACCGGGACACGTTTTAAAACTTCTTATCTCGAGCTAGTGTGAAAGATAGCTTGCACTTCTTTTGAACTCTTTAGCACAACACTGAATAATATTGAGTATGAGTTATTGCCCTTGTTCTTGAAAATGTGTTCAATTCTTTAGCTCGTGAAAACTCTAGAAGGCAAATATTCAATCTTCAGCGCGGGACTGAACAATTAAACGTTTTGTCAAGCATCATGCCTTTTAGTGTTTAAGAGCTAAATTTGAAATCTTTTACAAGAACAAGGGCAATAACTCATACAAAATATTTTTCAATTCTTCTGATTTTCAATAGGGTTCATCCTTGGGTGAGTACGAATATCCACACCAAGTTTCATCAAAATCCCTCAAGAATTGTGCCTTATAGAATGATTACGAGTAAAAAATTTAACGCGTTTTCAAGAACAAGGGCAATAACTCATACTTAATATTTTTCGATTATTCTGATTTTCAATAGGGTTTATCCTTGGTTGATATCAAACACTCGTGCCAAGTTTCATCAAAATCCATCAAGAATTGACCCTTCTAGAGTGTTTACGAGCTAAAAATTGAACGCGTTGTCAAGAATAAGGGCAATAACTTATAATTAATATTTTTCGATTCTTCTGATTTTCAATAGGGTTCATCGTTGGGTGATTGAAACACTCATACAAAGTTTTGTCAAAATCCGCCAAGAATTGTGTCTTGTAGAGTGTTTACGAGCAATTGTGGACGGACGGACCGACGGACATGGGTGACGCCAATATACGCTCCCATTTCATGTGGGCGTATAAAAACAGTCTACCTATTGAACTGTTCAATTTGTCCCAGTCGAGTTTGATAATCACTCTGTTTCAGGCAACCATCCCAGCAATCTTGAATATGACAATCGTAGATGATTTGGTTTAGGTTTGTTCGATCACCTTCTCTATAGAAATTGAGTTGACGAATCTGAAGTGTTAGAACCACTTGGATAAAATTAACTAGGCGACCAAGGCACCAACTAATAAGAGCTACTCAATATTTTTTTTCTGAATAAATATCCGACATGGGAGGTATCTAAAATTTAATATTAGTCGTCTAAATGTGTTATAAATCAAGCATTGTTAATTATTATTATTTCGTTGTTGGAGAAACCTAATTCACTAGTCGTCTAAATGTTTTATAAATCAATAAACATCTGGGATAAGAATTGTCTACAATTTAATCCAAGCAGCTTCTAAGTATTGTTAATTATTATTAATTCGTTGTTGGCAAACCGTAAGTCACATAACACATACACCTCAATTTGTTTCTCACCTTAAGTGGGTCCATTACAAGATGATGACAAACTCTTTCAATAGCGGATTCCATGGCCATCAGGGACTGGGGAAACCCAAATCCACGGAAGGCCGTATTTGATCTGATGTTGGTCTTGCAAGTATGAACCGTTATCTGGATATTGGGTATCTTATAAGCATTGGTTAATCTTGATACACCTGACTCCGACACCTTGTAATATACGAAAAAAATGGTCTGGATTTTCAATATCCAAACTGTCTAGATGTGTTTTCCTTACATAGCTAGTAGAACATGCAGTCTAGATTTAATTTCCTATCGGAACGAATAGTTGCTCAGTGCAGGTCAAAACCCTTCCTCAATATTAGCAAGAACATTGAACACAAAGAAGATCAGATGCACTGTATGGAATGGTTCGATGCACAATAGCTAGTGGAAGATAGAGTCTTGACTTAGTGTCCTATCTGAGCGAATAGTTGATTTAGGCGTGTCAGCAACTCCGACTTGCATTGTATTACTGACCTTTGTCTGGATCCAGACCGCCCTTCATTTTGGCTAGAAATTTGGATCCCAAGAAAATCAGGTGCACTTAACCGTCCGACCAATAATGCTCTGTGGTATGAAAGCGGTTCATAGATAAATTCATCTGAATTGGTCAACTTGAGAAATAACTTACAGCTATGGAAAGATCACCAGTGTTTCCACAGTTTGAATAACAGCTTACGTCCATGCACTGAATTTTACCATCATTCGAAAACCCAACCTAAAGTATCAAATAAACTAAAGATATGGTATTTGAATTATTGTCTTCTTTCACTTTATATATTTTTGTCTACAACAATAGTTGTAGTTTTCTTAGCGTACAGTCTAATAAAAATGATACCAAACTTTCGTTCAGTTTTTATTCCCTTTATTTTTAATCCAGCCACTTGAACAATGAACATTCGCCAATTTGATGATACCGCCAGCCAATCAAATTTCTGCCCTCATCAAAGCTAGGATTTTGTTACGTATTCCGAGAAGCATTCGACTTTGAAAGCACCTTTTGTTTGGTCAAATTTTAATGAAACTGCTTAGCGGTTTCACTTCGAGACAACACAGGTCCTAACAATCCTGAAGTGCGAGAAGTGAAAATCTTATTACCCCATATTTTATTGTATATGTGGATTGTTTTTGTTTCATGAAGTATAACCCATATTTCCGCAAGGTAATTCCTAATATCAGTGACTCAACGTTCCGCAATATCCCAAAATGTTGATTTTGATCACCAGAATAATAAGGCGTTTCATTCAAAAACTCATTTTCAAACTTAAATGTGGTCGATAGAATTTTGAATGACATTACGTGATAATACAGAATTCCAAACAAATTATCCAAAATAACATTGCAAGCATATTGGAAAGAATCGATTTCATCCAGGACTTTACCTTGAACTTGAAGAGATATGGATGCCGTGTTCCCGTCATCACCATATCATCGTCTCTGTCTAATACAATTCGTACTGGACGATTATATCTGAAAAATCATTATGTGGAAACTTTTGAAATGGCTTGCTGATACTTGAAAAATGGCTTGTTCATTTTATGCAATTTGAAAGAATATTCCTCAAAAATAATGCATATTGCAACTAACAAATCTGTAAGCCCCTCACCCCCTCCATGGAGCCGCTACTGGGCTCGAGATACCGAGATGTTTCGGTAGCGGTAGGCAAGCCTTGGACAAAATACTGGTATATTTCTCATTCCGTAAAAAGGTGTCTTTTTCCTATAATCAATTTCATTGAATAAAAAAAATATTTTACTTTATTGCTCCAGTCGCTGCATATCCAGCATTCTTTGATGATTGTGTTTCTTTTCCACCAAAGGCTCCACCTGTAACAGGGATAAATTGGATCATTTTGGCCGACATATCTATGAGTAATAAACACATCCACCCCAATCGGTTCTTGAGATTCAACAAGCTCCAATATTAGACTAAACAAAGTACCAACGATTCTAAACGCAACACGAGATCCGAAATATTTTGGCGAAACACTGGTAGCAGCTGATGAAACTTTCACGTGAAGAAGTATACCAATCATATAAGTGAGTATTCATAATGAAAAGAGGAATGATATTTCTGTCTTGACAATAGATTTCAATGTAATTGACACACATCGGGTTTTAAAATACAAATGTATCTGCGATCCTGTATAAGGAACATAATTGTCACACCATACCGAGCGATTACCAGTTGCGTATGGTTGCTAATAATCAAAGTGGTAATGAGTTTCGAACGCAACTCACAACTCAGTTGCTTAAGAGTTGCCTCGAAACTCTTATTAAAAAACTCAATTTTCTTGATTGACCAATCAGATGACTGGAACAGTAAAGATTGAGGCCCACGATTCACAGTTGGTAATGAATTTTCATTCCACCTTTAGAGCGGATTTCTAAACCTGACTGCTCTAAAAAATATCCTTACCTAATCTCTTGACAATGACTCTTACTTTGTTTCTCGGTAATCCGGTAACTGCACACACATCAGTCTGTAAGAAAAATATGAATCCATCCAAGCAGAGATGCAGACAAACCGCTTATGCAGCCGAATCAAGTTAAAAATCCATAACAAAAATTGGCGTATGAATCAATTTATAGGCTAAAATTCCCTTCGGATATATTACTTGCTCCTCCGAACAATTAAATCTGGCTACCGGCCTAATGAATATTATAATTTACTCTTAGTTGATATTGACATAAAAAAATTACGACATACAAGTGTTGAGCTCGGACTTTGTGCAGAACAGTATACATCCATCTCTCTGTTTTCTTTAGGTACGACTATAGATGATTGGGTTTCCAGATAGAAATGTTCTTGAGCTCCAACATACACTTCGTCCTCCAAAGTATTCTCACAAGACGGGAATGCTTTGTCAACATCCCCACAAGTACGTGTGTGAGGTTTTGCAAAATATGAATTGGCCTTGATGGCATCCTGAAATGAAATGTTACCGCCAAATTTTACCTCTTTACCTCTATACTTATAATGGCAGGCAGGTCTTCGTACTCCACTTTCACCATATTTCGAGCTTTCCGTGCTATTGAATGAGACTCGGCAACGATACCACCAATGACATCACCTTCAGTAGTCACCTAAAATACGAATTTGTAAGTTATCCACAGAACTTCGGTACTTTGGCCAAACCTTCAACAAAGTGGTGAACTTGCCAACTCAAAACGACAATGAGAATTTTCCATGATTTCTGTTCCAAGTACTTTTTTAAATAGGCGTTTCTCATTTGTTTAGCTTGTTTGAATATGAATTCATCAGGGCATCTGATAGTCTTCGCTCTATGTTCTTCATCAAAGACTGAATCCTTTTCTGGTGGACCAAAAGTACTGAAAACATCCGAAGCTTTTCACTTATACACGTCATGATATTTTGTAGATGCTTAAGCATAGCTAAATCCAAAAGGTGTGCGATCATAGACGCACCTAAAGAGTCCCCGTACATTGAAGGATTCAGAGTACTGATAGGATCCTTGTGATCTTTAGTTATTTGTCTAGACTGTGCAGCTAATCATAAGAAAACTGCTGCATTACCTCGTCGATGGCAAATAAATGTTCATCTTGTCCAGCTATGGCGTAGGTATTTGTGCCCTTTATATCACGATGGTCAATATACCCTTTTACTCCTGGTACAGTTAACGCCTCAGCTACATCCACATTTAATATCTTAGCATGAGGTTTTTTGCTGTATACTAGTACTAGCGACAATTCGCCTGCAATGAGTTAACAATTCCTTATATTCAAAGGTTTAACAGGGAAATTTTGTCTCCTTCTTTACATTTTTACAGTTATTCGTTTAAGCGGTGGCGTTATGTGCACAACAAAGAAATGATAAGTTTGGGAAATATCGACCTATGTACTATGCACATAACAAAATGTATATCCATTACTTATCTGACGTTCACAAATATGTCTTCGTTAGCTATGTTATTGTATATGCGCATAGTAGGTATGTATTTACCCGCCAGCGCTGGCATGTCGTCGATGTAAACTGCTTCTCCAGATGCATGTTGTAAGGCAGATGAGTGTGGTAACGGTTTCCCCAATTCAGTTTCGGAATCATCAAAGATCTGAATTCCTTGGCAAACGCCATAGTCAGGGTTCCTGATAGCACTAAGATCACTTTCAGGAATAGCCTTTAGGTCCCCTATGCCCTACAATTAAAATTGATATATGTTTGTTTTAATTGTAAATTATGCATCGTTTAACAACAACTTTTGATCTTCTGGATTCCATGTGTACAATACACACAGAAACGGATTGGTTTGGCATTGGTTAGAAAATATTGAATACCATATCACCAGAAGTTTTATTTTTATCGTTGTCTTAGGGTTGTAGGGTGATATTCTGCAATGTATAGTATTAAACTATCTTATTTCGTTATCTTACGAAAAATCACTGTATCAATGAAATGAAAACATACCCACTGTGCTAAGTACTGTGCTACACTGAGATAGAATTTAAAGAAGAAACTTGTGGAAAGAGTGTCAATGAAATGGAAACATACCCGCTGTGCTAAGTACTGTGCTACACTGAGATAGAATTTAAAGAAGAAACTTGTGGAAAGAGTGTCAATGAAATGGAAACATACCCGCTGTGCTAACTGCTGTGTTACACTGAGATAGAATTTAAAGAAGAAACTTGTAGTAAGAGTTTGTCTATATTCTACTGTACCACCAGGTGCATCATGAGACAATGGTAAATCTTTCTCTAAATATTCACAGGCTATTTTTACAACTTCTTCATTCCATTTTCTATTAAGTAGACAATGGTAAATCTTGATACCATTTTGTATTAATTAGAAAAGGAAATCGGAAAATATAAAATAGATAATGGTAAATCTTCATATCAATTTCTATTAAACAGAATATTTAGTGGTAAATCTTCCATTTTTTCTATTATATACAATAGAAAGTGGCAAATCTTCAAAACATGTATCAAATAGAAGAGATAATGGTAAATCTTCATTTTCTATTGAATAGAATAGACAGGTATTCAATTTCCTACTAAATAGAATAGTCAAGGTAAAACGCATTTACCAGTAATACAAATGGGAATTTTATTATACAATAATGTAACATGAAAAGGGAACAGGGATCAACCAACCTTCCTTTTAGTTGCTCCATCGTCTGTTTAGCCATGACAGTAGTAGGTGCCATACCACCGTATGATAAATATAGATCTTCTATAATATCACTTTGATCTTTAAATACAACTCTCATACCAGAATTAACTATAGCTATATCATCATCTTTTCTAATGGCTTGCTTATAACTCTGGATATACTCATTCTACAAAAGAGACTCCAAATTTTTAATGACAATGATGATGATGATATCTAATTGAAATACTGATATATGTAATCGAGTTTGAAAACGAATTATGAAATTTTGAAAAATTAATTTAATTCTCGCACAAAATGACGATGATCATGTACACGCACTTGAAGTGTGCTGAATGATGAACATTCTGATGATGATGAAGATTTATGAATCACCTGATTGGAGAATGGAATAACAAGCGACACAAGTATCTCATTATCTTCAACCACTGTTTTCCGATATCCAGTAAAGAAATTGATATTCATTGGAACCATTCTAACTTTTTGATCTGTAAACACATTATATATCTAAAGACGTATATAGTAATGGTGGGTGTCGCGCACCAAACAGACCATTCTTATTCATTTCGAAACGCCTGATGGTACTTCTCTTTGGAAGAGGCACTACTATATAACTTTTTTTCTCGATTTTGTCATCCTTTGGTCGAGATTTGATCACCGGACTTGTCTTGCTTGTACGGATTTTCATTATTTAAAGCAAATACTCAACCTTGCAACTTCAGAAGAAGTGTAAGCCAAAAATTACAAATTTGGTTTATGTTGGCAAATGATGTAAATAAAACACAGACTGTTGTCATAGGTTCGAAGTTAATGCGATTTAAATAATGCAAAATGATACAAAATCGTCGTTTTCACCTTTCGGGTGTTTGTTTGTTTACCTTTAGATTGAACATATAATACAGCACCACAAGCTTGAAATACAGGATTTAAATCAGATATTGGACTGGCTGTCATTATGTTACCACCGATAGCCTGAAAGGACACGTAAAATCATGACAAAAAAATACAATCCATTCGCTCGCTGCACAGTATGGTGGTGGAATAAAACACCAATTTGTTGAGGAGATCAGGATCCGTTTAATAAAATTCTTGCCAAAAGAATTCGTGGAATTTGTACATTGAGATCGTACGATTTTTTGTCGGAGCAGGAACCTAACTGTGGTGTTCGAGAGACATTCAAAACATGAATATTGAGAGCTTCGTCTTAACCAAGTGATGTTTACTCACTGCTACGTTCCGTATCTGTTTACCAGCAAACCACTTCAAAATGGCGAGAACAGCAACAAAACCTTTAGTTTTTTCCTCTAGAAAACAGATTAACAAGTTGACATTATAGATAAAGAAACCAGGTCGTAAAAGTCAAAGAGAAAATGTAACTGGTTGCGCGGCGATTTGGTACTGCAAAATATTCAAAAACTTATAAAGTTCCAATAAATACTTCACTTGTGTTTTCATATAATATTCTAAAGCACTAACAAACTCTAATTACCTGGTTCAGTGTCTATAGCATCTTGAAGTGTGTCTTCTATTTTGGACAGTGTTACAGAGGCACCAACTTTGATACCAGTCTCTGTATTTTGTATCTCTGTTAATTCTGGGATATCAGATGCGTTGATAAAGACTGGATATTTCATATTCTTAAATGCTGTTTCAATGCCTTAAAATAAATATGTTTTTCAATATCACGAAGTACATTTAGTTAAAGGTTTCACAGTTTTTTTTAATTCCAACATATTGTATTATTTTAGCTCGTGGAAGTTCAATAATTCAACTATTTTTAAACAACTATAAAAATCGTACCGATTTCAGTATTTCCAACGATTATTTTAGCTTGTGGATATTGATGTTTCAGATCTAATATTTGAGATAAAGTTACTGGTCTGTACCATTTTATACCATCTTTTTCATACACCAAATATTCTTCGTGGTATTTTCGTAGTTTACCTTATAGAGGAAATACAGTATAATCATATACCAAATACATTCGAGTGAGGGGAAGGGAAATCATTTTCCAAAGAAACCTTCATTCAACCGCAGTTGCCGGTATTCCGTTTCCCTATAGCAGTTAATATAGCGAAAAGGGAAATGCCTTCAAAGAGATTGCAAATGACTGATCAGTTAAGAACTTCATCTTTTGATGGGTATTTTAGATGAATATTCTAATAGCTGTTTTGGTTAAATTCAGTAAATCACAGAGGAACTGTTTTAGAAGGTCTCAAGTATATTGCATCTTATAAACTGGTAACTTATCCGTACCTCTATCAAAAGTCAGTGTTGGGTTTATTTTTATTTTGGATAATTGGTATTTTACCTTTAGTTCTGGAGGAAATATAGGTTCTTGACTTGGATCATAAATTGGTGTATAGTTACTGTCCTGAAATATACAACTAACTACGCTGAGAAATCACTTGTTTTATATTTAGGGCCGCAGCTACAGGAGGGTGGGCAAAAAATCCACCCATTCCACTACTGCAATTCAACACTATATCCATTGCACTTCCGGAATGCGCTTCCTCAGAAAAATAAATTTTGGCTACGTGTCTGTTGATATTAAATGTGCATTGACGTAGACTTATTTTGCTGAACATAGAACTATTGTTAAAAAATTCCCCCTATTTACAACACTTCTTTTTCTAAATTTACACTTCATGTTTGAGAAGGAGTCGAATCCCACTTACTCCATTTTCAACAGGTTGTTTCTGATTTTTACAACAGTCCTTTCCCATACCACACTCATCCTGAAATAGGATTTCAAATGAATCATTTTACACTAAAGCCTTTAACCTTGGGGCAATATTGCAATTTTTAGAGAGTGTTTTGGCGCATTGTAGTCTGGCATAAAATATTTGGACAAAGTCGTTCTATGCAGCCAGACAATATTCTCCGACAAAAAGAAGATTGCAAGGAAAACTTGTAGAGGGGTAATGCAATCGATCAAGCATCCTGAATGGGTTATAGAAAGGAAACAACTTAAAAAAATAAAGTCTCATTTCTAGAAGTAGTCATACCTTTGAAAAAGCTCTATATCCTTCCAAAATAGGTCGGTATCCAGTACAACGACAGAGATTTCCTACAAAATATTAACTTAAGGTCACTTTACCAGCTCAGTGTAAAAAATAAAATTCCAAACCATTACGGAAATATAAAAGTTATTCTAAATTACGATTCTGCATTTTCAAATTTTATGGTCGACAACACAGTATCATTTTCAAATGTTTTTTTTTAAAATTCTTTTGGGAAATATTGAAAACCAAACATGATTTTCTTCCAAGCTCAACTTTAGAATATCATATAGTAAACTTTACCTTCCAGATTCTTCTCGATTTCTTTCATAGTTGGCTGTGGGTTGTTTCTTAATAAAGCACACATGGACATCACCATACCCGGTGTACAGAAACCACATTGTGATCCATGAGATTTGGCTATTTGTTCCTTGAAAGGACAAAAACCTTTGAAATTTAAGCTTTAAACTAAATTTACGATTATTTCAAAATTGTAAATATCCCGAGGATGACAAATTTTGAGATTAATAATTGGAATATATTTATTTAATTCTTTTTCTTGTGCTTAATGGGCCTTGTAGATTTTGATCGAACAGCTGTCTCATTTATGTTTGTTTAATTCAAAAACTAACTGAATCATTGGTGCTTCGATTTGAATTTTTGGAAAAATACAACAATAGCAAGAGATTTTAGTTCGATTCACTGGATTACATTAATATGGAGTTCATTTCCTATATTATGATGAGATTCGTAGATGCAATTGTCATCATCGGTTAGGCAATATTACATTTCACGTTTTGGATTTAGCTTCTGGATTTTGGCATTTAATCGTTGCCTACTATCACAAAATAAGTGTTTCATATAGAAAATCACTCCCAGACTCGCATACCACACATATCTTATTCACAATCTTTTTAAATGATTCATTCTTATTATAATTTATTCATTAGATATATTACAATATTAATTATACATTGCCTATAATTGCACACTTCATAAATGATGTCAACTATACTGGCAGTATGATCAAACTGTTATCGCGGTGGCATTAGAGCTTGCTGGCTATCCTGAAGGTATAGGGTTCGATCCCAACAGAGGTCGAGATAATATTTTTGGATTTTCCAACCCTGTTCCCCTTGTCAGTGATGCAGGTCAGAGGGACTGTGCACGTTAAAGATTCCTCGAAAGTTGGAAATCGAAATTGTAGACTAATGCCACTGTCCTTGCAAAATTTCCCCCATTGTACACTACATGGCGTTGTCCGTCTTCTCGACATTTCTTTTTACCTGAACTGGATGTAATCTTGTTTTTAAACTTCCTATACCTTCTGTAGTAGTAACAGCTAATCCATGGGCTGAACAAACAGGCATCAAACATGCATTGACTGAATAATGACTAGTGGAATTTGTGTCAGAAAATAACCTTGAATACATTGTGTTATTTCAAATGGGAAAATTATGAACCGGCGAGTATGCTGTCCATCGACGCAAAAATATGAAATACCTCTTCCAAGCTCTGTTATACTTAACGTTCATCAAAATCAACATTCAGAAGAACAGTGGCAACGACAAAACCTTCGATTGGGATGGGTCACCATTTAAAATTTTTCGGCTCCAACGTAGGGGTGGTCAGGGGAAATCTTTTATTGCATATTTGCATATAGATTGTAGAGTGGGGGGAGGGGAATGTCACCAAACAGTGGGAAAATTTGTGGAATGAAATTAAAACTTTGATAATATCCGTTGTTCTGTCCGAAGTATGTCCCCAGTCGCATCTCTTTCAAAAACATGATCGAACTATTAATTTTTTTTAAAAGGATACTGTATTTTCTGATCAGTAGGATTATATTTCGAGATCATCACAGTACAGGCTCCACAACCACCTTCTCCACATACCAGCTTTGTTCCTGTTAGGTGTACTGATGAACAATGGTTAAGGATATTTCACGTGTGGAAGAGAGGGAAGTACCATATAGATATACCAAATACCAAGCAACTTAAGAATAAGTGCGATCATTAGTTTACTCTGTGATCTCAAAAATATGCCATGTAGATGAATATGATTTTCTAGGCTAATCTGAAGTACGTCGTCTTTTAAGGTAAATATCTGTTAACACCATCCGGGCAAATAGATAAAAAAAACAGAATCTTACATGACATTTCTGTGTCTTCCAAAAAAAGTTTTGGCTAGTACACAAACCATCCAGCAATTACTTGCATTTCATTGGCTCCTACCAAACTGTTGTTTTGGATTTTAGGGTTCTGTTGTGGTTGAGATCGTTAGTTCTTGGCTTGATTGTTATTCTAAAGGATACATTTGTTTCTCAAATATCTTAATAGAGAGCATGATGGATCAGGGTCTGGCTCGACAACCTAAAACATCAACATATTCATCACATTTTTAAAAAAAATTGGAATTCGAAAACTGGACAGTTTTTCAATTCTTACTAAATGTCCATATACACTCTAATAAAAAGTTTTAATTTTAGCCCCTGAGGCAAGGTAACATACACCCACTGGCTGGTTTCTAAGAAATAGAGCATTGAGCAGAAGGGAAACCACCATTACCCATGACCTATTTCACCTTTAGTCATACATTTCTTTCAGAAAGGTTGGGGGTTTCCATGGAGTCAAGCAAGTGGTGACAATGATCAATTTCACCACAATCAGTCCAGAGTTCTGCGTTTTACGAATAATACAACAAACTCGTTGAATATTCCCTTTTGTATTATTTATATTTATAAGTTTCGTCTAAATGAAATCCGTCAATGACTTTTCATTCTAGATAGATTGTTTGCAAGGTCTAAATAACGATGGTCGAAAACTAGGGCAATAACAATATTGTATTTCTATAATGTTCATCCTTCGTAAATAACAACAAAATTCGACAGGTATCGTCTTGAATTGCGCATTTTAGAGTGATTACGATTAAATGTACGAAATGTCATCATTACGTTTAAAATGTCAACTTAGAAAGAAATGCAAATTATGTATTTAGTTTTACGTTACAAATAATGTATTTTTTCTACGTTACAAGCTATTGCTAATATTTGGACATGGTGACGTTTAAAATCACCAACGTGGTTTAAAGTTTAAAAGATGTTTCAAAAACGCCCAGAACTTGTAATACTATATTGTACGCACCTTCTCTCCATTTACATAGAACACCAGTCCTTTAATATTTTCCTTCATAATCAATTTAGGTTTTGTCTGTTTTCTGAAAGAAATTTATAACAAATAAACAACCGAGGTCTTGAGTTATTTTGATGAATTGTAGGAGGCACGGACTATGGATTTTAACTGAGAAAAGTGGTATGGATAGCTAAAAGTTCCAATTACCAAATTGCCAATTCCCAATTAAGACCAATAACTTATGCTTCTCAATGTATCTGGCTTTTTAAGTTGCAGTAGATGTTCTAGTCAGTGCTTCAACAAGGGGGAATTGAAAGATCAGGAGGAATTATTGCTACTGCTGCCATTTCCCACAACGTATTGGTGAGGTGCCGTTTCAACACGAATACAGATTTATCCACAAAGAAACGTTGTTTGTTGCAGATAACTGAGCGAGGTGAACTACGACTGAAATTGACGTCATTCACACCAGACAATCGGTAACAAACATTAGACGTAAGGGTCACAATGAAATGTCTTTATATGTGGAGTAAGATTTTATATCTATCCATAGTTAATAGTTGAATACAGCAGCCGATGTCTGACTATATAAACCAAACCACGCGTACATATCGATACAACAGATATGGGAGTTACCTTGTACGACTGGTTTATGTATGTAACCTGATATGTAATTTAGTGTATATAAATCTTGGTCAGGCATGAATTGATCTGGTTGTATCTCATGATTTTGACCATTATAGTAGTGACGAGTATCGGACGCGAAGCAGACACCTGGCAAGTTCTTCATATCATAGATAGCGAAGTACTTAAATCTGAAAACCGGAATGATCTTAGGTTTCTATTTCAGATAACAAGTGATCTTGTATATATTATCAATAATATTATATAATAAAAAAATGTTCATCCAATATCAAATTTTCTCATTGTTTACCCCTAAAGTAAGTCTCGATAAATCGAAGCTACGGGATAGACTTCTATCTCAATTGCACTCAACCAATATTATACTATAGACACAGTTAGGTATCACTCAGAGTAGAACGATGTTTTTAACTGAAATAATCCTCTTTCTTATTACAATATTTCAGGAATGAGTTACTCTGAGCTACGACAGACTACAAGTATAAGACTAAAGAACTGTTCCACACCCTAAAAGGCCTAATCGGCTCATACTTCTAAACCAAAACTAATAGGCCTATTGCTATAATACAGATACATGTATAGGCTGGCCTCCATAGGATATAGGCCTGGATAAATTGTGGCTGTCTAAACGCGGCTATTCACTCATACTTCGGTTGAACAACCAATCCATTACTATTCATACATGTAGGCTATACAATAACAAAATGACGGTTATCACTTGAACATGGTTTGAAGACCCAAACATATCTGGTATTCTTTGAATAATTAAAGAAAAATTATATATATATATAAACAAACATAACCTTTCGTCCTGGTATGACCCCAATATCGCTTTAAATAATAAACCAGTTCTACACGAGAGCATGCGCAACACGTGACTTATATATATATATATATATATATATATATAAACAAACATAACCTTTCGTCCTGGTATGACCCCAATATCGCTTTAAATAATAAACCAGAACTACACGAGAGCAAGCGCAACACGTGACTTCGGTATTGGAACCAGATAAGTTTGGTATCTATAGTACATTGGAAGATCAAAAAATTATAACTTGCCCACTTGTATATTAAATACTTTTGTAATATATTTTCCCATTTGATTTCATTTTGAGGTTTTTTATAGATATTTTCAATGAAGTGTCAAAAAGTAAAGTTTTCCAACAACTTTCCGATTCTATTATTTTTCTTAACCATGTTAACTTTAACCTTTTATAAAGAGCCTTACATTAGTCATTTGCAGACCACCATTTTGTATGATAACTTTCCTTGAAATTCTATCTATATTATTATTCCAGATAAATTTAAATAGCACTGACTCAATTTTTTTGATTTACTCTCACTTGGTGATGGTAAACTTATAAACAAGTGTGTTATTATGGGTAATAAAAGTGTTTTTATGACAGTTATTTTGCCAAGCACTGTTAAGTATCTCTTTGACCATTGATTGATCAGCTTTTTTATGTTTAGTATCTTATCATCATAATTAATATCTGTTATATGAACTAAATTGAGAGTGAATTGAATTGAAAATAACTTAAAATTTTCCTTCAACACATTCTAGTGGGACATAACTTGTTTTTTCAAAATTTGGTGTCAAGCCAGAGAATTTCGCGAATTGGTTAATTAGACTTGGGGCATTTTTGAGTGAAGATTCAGTTCCATTAAGAAATATAGACGTATCATCTACGTACTGTAAAAGTTTATACTCTTTATTTTTTTTTATATTAAAACACCTTTAATAGTTTTATAATATCTGATCATGATACTAAGGACTTCAGCGCACAATATGAATAGATATGGTGATATCGGGTCACCCTGTCTACATCCTCGTGAAATTGTAAAAAATTCTGAGAAAAAATTATTCTGAATGTCATTGATAATTAGGTTTATCCAAGTTTGGAAAATATTCCCAAAATTAAAAAAGTCTAAAAGTTTTTTTCATAAAGGACCATGAAATTGAATCGAACGCTATTTTGAAATCAATTAGTAACAAAGCTGATGGCTGATTCTCTGTTATATAGTATTGCATCACATCATAGAGGACTCTGGTAGTCTCTCCTATATACCTTCCAGCAATAAATCCAGTTTCACATTTATTAATTAGTTGAATCAAGTATGGTTTGATTTTATTGGCCAAAACACTAGAGAGTAGTTTTGTATGTTGTATTCAGAAGTGATATAGGTCGCCAATTTTCAATAAAATCTCGAGATTTTTCAGTTTTTGGTAAAATCGTGATAATACCCTGTCGTTGGGTGATAGGTAGAATTCCCTTTGCTAATGAATGTTTAAATGATCTCAAAATATATTCCGATAGATCGGACAAGAAACATTTGAAAAAGTTTGCTGAGAAGCCATCAGTGCCAGGGCTACGGTCATTTTTCCAAGGCCTTTAGTAATTCTTCTCGAGTAATATCACCTTCCATCAATTCTGTTTGAGTTTTGTTAAGTTTTGGTATGTCATAGTACTGAAATAACAGATCAAGGTCAACATTTTCCAATTTACTATCTTGACACGTGTAGAGGTTCTCATAAAAACCTTTGATAGATTCTAATATTTGATTTTGATCAGTTATAATTCTATTACCTATATTGTGCTTTGTTACTGTTTTATTAACATAATTTCTCTTTTCCAAGTTACAAAAATAGTTACTAGGGTTTTCACCATCTTCTGTCCATCTAGAGTGTGATCTAATGATTGCCCCCTCTAATTCTTTGGATCTTTAAGTTTCTAGTTCAAGTTCAATTGCATTTAAGGATTCTAGAAAGATATCATTATCAGATTTGTTAAGTAAGGTATATCCTATACTTATTATTTTGCGTTCCCTTTCCTTTTTACAATTTAGCACACTAAATGACATATTTATACGTCTGATTTTCATCAGTAGAACTTCCAAAAATAAATCATCTTCGATTACAAGTTCATGTTGACTGTTGTTCGCAAGGGAACAAAGCGCGAGATTTAAAGACAAAAATAAAGATTCAAATATGATTTATATGAGAAATGAAATAAAATTATAATAACAAAATGTTTTGCTATTAAAATAGTTCCAAATACACCAATATAGAGCGATATAGCAATAGAAATATAATATACAATGTAACATGATTAATTAATTTGACTTAAAGAAAATTTCTTAAAAGAAATGACAAGAGGTGGAGGACTAGACATGCATAAAAATTATGTAATTTATATACCTTAATGTGCTAATGTGTTATTGTAGTTGTGATGGTTAGTAAATAATAAGAAAATTATACGCATATCAGAGGACACCTGCACCACACAATATTAAGCAGAAAGGAATGACTGACAACGCTGTAAATGCGATTGTACCCCAGCGACTACAAAGCCTCCGTAATAAATACTGTAAGCGATTCGGCTATGCGTGTAATCGGTGTTTATGATTAGTTGTATTCGGTGGCTAATAATCAAGTCGCTGCATTTACAAACCGACGTGAAACACAAAGGTGACTATTGCAGTCAAGGTATTAGACGCAGTTCGTAATAGCTTGACATTGTGAAGATGGGCTTCACAAAGCCTTACAGGACTCTACAAAATTGCACATAGACAACAAATTATAACTATCACAGGATTGACTACCGCCAAAATATCTCGAACAAATGTGACCTATAAAAACAGTGGTTATATAAAATACATATACTATAAGCTTACAATAGTTTTGTTTGTAGATATAAGTAGGCTTATATATATGGAGGTATAACGTTGCCAATATTCTCGATTGTGTTGCAGCTTTAAAATACCAATGTCGTAATTACAAACTACATTTGTCAATGCTGCAAAGTACAATTGTCCATGTGTAAAAATGCAAAATGTATAAGTACACCCCAAAATCCCTTGAAATCGTACACGATTGCAGCTAACAATTTACACTTTACATTATGCATTTTGCATTAGACACTTTGCATTATATATTCTGCATTAGGCACTTTGCATTACGCACTTTGCATTATCGAACCTTGCAGAATAGACTTCTACATAATAGAACATATACCTTATATGGAATGATGACGTATACTCATTTGCATACGTAAAAACGGCGGAAATGTACGGAAATTAATAAACATTCGTGAGAAATAAATTCTCCCTAAAGGTCAAGGTCGGTAAGTTACTCTAAAATTTAACTTGACTCAGTCCACTAGAACATTTATGCTAATGATTGTTAGAAATCCTCTTTTTTCCTTTCCTTTTTGGGTTTTTGCATGCCCATTTTTGATTAATTTATGGTCTAGATTTGGAATTTGATAGGCGGAAGGATATTTCTAAAAATAGTCGATATGTGAGCATTCCAAGTCAACTTGATGTTGATATCCGGTAGTGATCTACTTTCATTTTGACTAGTTTTCATCACAGGTGCTTGAGGACAGGATCCTGTATGAGCCCCATATAGTCCCTCCCCCTTATTATTATTATTATCATAAATCTCAGATTTTTCGATATCTATCACTTATTTGTACCATATATATACTAATATACCATATTCATACTCTAAATATGCATGGTTACTATCAACGTGAATTTCTACTATCAACGTGAATTTCTACTTATAAAAATGAAAGGAAAATGAATGGAGTTTTACGTCCTACTCTCTATTTATAGAGCGAAGCGAAAGGTTGCCAACTCCGTTTCAAGAAATTGGGCCAATGGTCGGGAAAAATTGTTTTAAAATCTAATAAAATATCACTTAACGGTCTAATCAACGAGTACTTGCTGTTCCCATATAATTATCCTTATCGAATATCAATATCCAGTCATAATATATTACTGTTTAAACACTTTAAATTAAGTTTTTCGCTGGAAATATTGCTGTTTTTTTGTCTATTCGACCTCCTTCCTTTATTTTTTATTATCAACCTTTATTTAGTGTGAACATATTTACACAAAAAAAAACAGACACTTATGTCAATTTTATTTTACATGTATTTCAGGGTTAAATTACATATGGCAGAACAAGAACTGAAAACGGATCTTATCTCAAGAATCCATCGTATTTGTAATTTGTTGGACTTTCAGACATTTCAGTCTATATACGATGTGAAACATGACATCGAATCAGTTGCTGGAATTTTGTCAGACCTGATGTGTGTGTCGAATGAAAGGAACCAGACCGATCTACAGTTCCTGGAAAATTCCTTGAACTTTTTAGAACATGCTTCTGGTATCGTTGATCGAATTTGTATAAATGAGACCATAGGGCGAAATACAGGAGTTGAAAGTTGTTTCTCAAGGACGTGTAGGAAGGCCCTCATTTATTATTCCGTATGAACAATTAGAGTTCTTGGTTTCAAATAGTTTCAATATCTCCCATATTGCAAACTTATTCCATCTCAGCAAGAGAACGATTTATAGAAGACTCTCAGAGTATGGAATATCACTGATAGAAAGATATAGCCGTTTAACAGATGAAGAATTAGATGAAATAGTTACTGACATATTGAACAATTACCCTAATATTGGATATAGGAGTGTGAGAGGACATTTGCAAAGAAGGGGACACAAAGTTCAGTATTATAGAATACAGGAATCTACGAGGAGAGTAGATTTAGAAGGTGTTCTTTATCGTAGACTGCATTTGAATCCAATCCGCAGAAGACGTTATTCTGTACGAGCCCCAAATTCACTTTGGCATATTGATGGATACCATAAACTGATCAGGTTGGTATACTACCTTCTTTAGTCTCTCAAATAAGAGGCAATATGGTAGGTTTATACTTTTATCTTAAACTAAATTAGAGTACAGAAGGCCTACTATTAAAATAAAGATAAGATATTTCTATCTACTTGGACTGGTTCAATACTACTGGTAAGATACATATTGTGGTTACAAAGATCTCAGTTAAAAATGCAAAAATTAACAAACACGCGTAATTATAGCCAATGCTTCTTTGTTTTTTATTAATTTTTTTTTCATTTCTTTATTTAGTTGGCGTTTAGTCATCCATGGTGGGATTGATGGTTACTCAAGAGTACCAACATATGTCAAAGTTAGCAACAATAATCGTTCAGATACTGTTTTTGAGGCGTTTTTAGAAGCTGTCAGCAATTATGGACCACCACAAAGAGTACGATCTGACAAAGGTGGCGAGAATATCAAAGTTGCTGAATATATGATATCTATCAGAGGAACTGGAAAAGGAAGCCATATTACTGGCAGAAGCATCCATAATCAAAGGTATGTGAAGATCCATGAAAAACTTTTATCTACACAGTTAATATAATACCAATGAATCATTATCTGTTGGTATGATGTGAATGTAGCCCTACTATTTTATTTCCAAAAGATTTTGGACAAATTCCAAATTGGATATGATTTGATAAAGAATGAAGGAGTTCCGACCCTTGATATGTGAAAGAGGCCACAGTTGTCAGAATTTTAACAATTTTGGTGTAGCTTAAATTATGTTAGATGAGTACCATAAAAAACTGAGTTACAGCCCTTGGTTGACATATCATGCTATGCAACAGCTTGTTATATGAATGTGAATGGTGTGCAGAATATTTAAGAACTTGAAAACATCTCATCGATTCAAGCTTGTTGAACTTTTTGTCAGTAGGCAATATAACTGCTTTAGATTTTTTGTAGGATTGAAAGATTCTGGCGAGATGTCTGGACTGGATGTGTTGGTTTTTTCTATACTTTATTTTGTTACATGGAAGAAGAAAATATTCTCCAGCCCACTAATGAAGTTCATTTGGAGGCTCTGCATTATGTTTTTATACCCAGAATACAGAATCATTTAGATGAATTCAGAGAGGCATTCATCAGAAGACCTCTTCGTACAGCCAACCAGAAAACACCTTTACAGATGTGGATTGAGGGTCAAATTATTGATCCATTTGAAAGTTTAACAGAGGTAGTTTTTGTTTGATATATATATAAAAAATTTTGTTATGTCCAATTGTTGGTAGAGGTGGTCAGTAGGTAACCCTTTGCATTGTTCAACCATAGGATCATATGTGACTTAGACACATGGGTATTCCAACTTCTTTTCTTTGAGCAGAGATTGCATTGAATATACAACAGAAATGACACTAAGTTTGAACTTGCTAAAAGGCTGATAATTATGGATATATATAGATTTGAAGGTTTAAATTTTGACCAGGAGTTGTGAACACTAGTACTGAATAGCTCAGTTTCTTAGGCGATGTGTGATTTGTCAAGTGGTTGTTGAATGTGCCCCTTTAATAAATACCCTATGTATTTTATATACTTTAATTTAATTAAAATTTTTATTTTTCATATTTCAGTCTGATGTTCTTTTATATGGTATAAGCCAAGAGGGTTTGATGACCTCAAGTGATGAGTTACATGGAGTCTGTGTAACTGAAGCATCTTTGAGTGAGGAAAACAGACAAGAATTATCAAGACAAATTGATCCTTTGTCATATTCTCATAATCATGGAATCGAGTTATTTTTATCAACAGTTAATTTTATATTGGAAAAGCTTGTTTTTTAATTAATAAAAAACAAACAAAACTTTGGATTGGTTCTCTTTATTATACATCGATCTTAAAAAATGAGAATGACAAAATTAAAAATTCCGATAACTAGTTCAAATCGAATGAAAACTTAACTTTAAAATCTTAAAAAAAACCATACACATTTAATATTAAGAATAATCATAACTAGGTAAGCTTAAAAACATTTTTTAGTATATCTTACTTCTGGTCTTAAAAAATTATTATATTAAAATATTTCTTGAATATGCAATTAATGTTTTACATTTTTTGACAAAATTTTGAAAATTAAATATTAAACATTAAATACAGTCAATGCAGAATTTACTTTGGATCAAATTAACAGAAAGTAAAACTAATTGATGTTGTTCTCTTGAATATCCAGACGTTAATGTCAGAAAAACAATTTGATCAGCTCAAAAAACGGAAGAAACATTCAAGTTTTTTTTTTAGAAAATTGAAAATATTTTATAGAAGTTAACATCGATCTTCAAAAATTAAAAATTCTGATAACTAGTTTAAATCAAATGAAAACTTAACTTTAAAATCTTCAAAAAACCATACACATTTAATATTAAGAATAATCATAACTAGGTAAGCTTAAAAACATTTTTTAGTATATCTTACTTCTGGTCTTAAAAATAAAAATTCTGTGTTAATAAATGGAGTTTATAATTTACACCACACATAAGCTGATCATTTAAAAAGAAAAATGTTTCATGCCATGTCAAACCCCATGGCCCCAACAACTATATAGAACATTGTTTCTTCAAACTTTAAATAGTCTGTTATAGTTTTAAGGTCCGAGAATGAGATTGAAGGTGCACACGTATTTACACTTGTTATTGCAGATGATTGGTGTGAAAAGATGATTAATCCACTATTTATGTTGTGTGGGATTCTTGGGCTACCCAAAAATGCTTGTAGAACGTGGCCAGTATTGATTGTTATTTCATTAACATCATCAGCAATATCATCAATATCTGGATTTAACCATGGGGTTTTAACTTTACTATCTGAAAAGATAACAAAAGTGTGGACTTTATTAAATAGCTTAGTGGGGCTAAAAGCAATCGAATTAAAATAAGATCAAAAGTTTGTTTCCTTTTCTTTTGTGATATTTTTTTTCTCAATAGTGATCTAACAAAATTTACACAATAAGGAATGTTAGATCACTATCCAAGAAAAATATCAGAAAAAAATAAAGAAACAAAACTGTTTAAAAAAGATTAGGCTAACAGTGCTTTTTTTTTCCATGTGGGAACAAATTGACAAGCTTCATCAATAAATGCAAGACAAGATACAGATGCTTTATTGTATTGAAACCTGACTTGTTAAAGTGTGATATTGGATACTCGAGATCCTTATTAGGTTTTGTAACGCAAATCAGTGGACAGAGGGCATGTGCAATTTGACATGAAATGTCACAAATACATATCATTTATATAACTTACTTTCCACTCGTTTAAAAAATTTGTTGAAATTGTAAATTATTTCTTCTTCCTCAGACTTTTCAATAATATCTTGCGAATAACATGGTATATAGAAGTTCTCTATTTTTTCAGAAGATTCAAAGTTATCAAGGCAAAAATAACTTCTTACTAAAGTCTCATTTGGACGCTTTTTTAACAAATCGAGCACACCATGAATTTTTAAACCTTAAAATATACAAAGCATAATTGTAACAATTGGTTGCCATGGAAGATAGTACAGGATGAATAAACTGTCCACTTAACTCAAATCAATCTTTGGAACAATTCAATCTAATTAAAATTTGATTACATTTCGTTTCGGTTATTTTTTGATTGTCGACTCCATGCTCAAAAAATAACTGAAACGAAATGTAATCTAATTTGAATTAGATTGGGAACAAATTTACAGAAATTGTATTTTGTCAATTTTCAATTCAAAGCAGGCTCACACCTTAAATCATTGCTACATGTCTTCACTATAAAAGGATTGGTAAGAGGTTTTCTAGCCTTTTTGTGTGTATCGGGGACACTTCCAACTTCTATTTGAGCCATTCAAAATTTCTGCCTGATGCCCATGGTTTCTGTTATTCTAGAAAAACGAAACTGGATACACATAAAACAGCTAGAAAACCATTTACCAATCCCTTTAAGGGAATGAAATAATATCTGACTTTAATTTCCTTTAATCATGACCGTTACAGAAGTTCTACCTGCCGCTTATTGCAATATCAATAAAGATTTCTAACCTTGTAAGTATTGCATTATTGATGGCATTGCACGATATAACAAAAAATGTGCTTTTATGGCTGTGACTGCTGCTGTTTGTTTGTCATGTTTAAATTTTTATCAAATCCAGTTGTGCAGAGTATATCTAAACAATTGTTAAACACATCTTTGATGGTATCTTCTGTGCAGTTTTCAATCTGCAAAAAAAATATAGTAATAAAAATAGAACAAAACTTTTCTATTGTTCACAGCAAATAATCTGGTCTAAATTTAGTAAATTTTCTACAATATGATAGAGATATTTTCAATATTTGCCAAACTCCTACTGATACCACAGATACCATGTGAAAGCATTACTATTAAAAACTACTGACAAGCAAAGAGACACTCAACCACTGAATCATTAACTAGGAAATATGTATCATAATGGGAAGTTTTTATAATCTAGGTAGTCCATAGAAAACCGAAATCAATTTAATGTGGGCTAAAATGAGCATAGAAGTCCTAATAAAGCAAAAAAAGTTTACCTCTTCTATTGCCGCAATGGCATCTGCTCTCTTCAATTCATTTTTGTCTACCAAACTGAACTGAGGTATTTTATCGAGTAAAATAAAATCGACCAGAAATTGATTAAACCTTCTTGGTCCAGGATGCCCCTCGAGAATAGCAATGCTTGTCATCCTCCCCATGAAGAGGTAATGTTGATCTTCTAACAACTGTGGATTTAATGACAAAACCGAATCCTCGAAAATAGGTGACTCCTTGAACAACAATGACAAAAATTCCCGTGTTAAACCCCCTGCATCAATCCCTTCTTCACCAATAAACCTCACTTTTATAGGTTTGAGCCAATCCTCCTCATTTGCCTCTTCAAACTGGTCCATGGTGGTAGAGTTAAATTTATTCCGAATAACCGATATATTCCAGTTTGTATTCTTTTTCTTTAGTTCCAACCATATATAGTCTAATTCCTCCTTGACAGTTAAAAATGTATTTCTGAAAATACAAAATAGATCTTTTGTGTTTTTCTATAATTTCAATACAGGTAAACCAAATGAATCAAAAATTGTAAAGTCAAACTTGTGATGCAATTACCCCCATATAAGTGGGTTTTTTTTTTTGGACAGGTACCAAATTAAGGACCAAAGACACAAAAAAATCTAATTTGATTTGCTTTAATTTTTAGAGAGAAATTTGTTCAATCTGACGATTCACACCAAGTTTCAATAAAATCAATAAAAATAATTGTGTTGACGAACAATTTTGACGCATTTCACCAAAGTCAAAGGCAATAACTCAAAACCCATTCATCGAAACTACGTCAAATTCAAAGTTGACTGCAATCTTATTATTTTAAAGGATAACACCTGTAGGGAATGACTCAAGATAATCAAGGACAAGGGCAATACCATTCATTGAAAAATCGTCAAATTCGAACTTGAACGAGATACTATCAATATCAATAGCAATGCTCATACCAAGTTTCATTAAAATCGGACAAAAATTGTAGTGTCTAGAGTGGTCACAAGAAAATCAAGGGCAAGGGCAATGAATACGTTCATCGAAAAACCGTCAAATTCGAACAAAACCGAGATATTATCAACATCAATGCTCATACCCAGTTTCGTTGAAATCGATTGAAAAATGTAGGACCGCCGGACCGACGATGGTGATGGCTATAGACATCCACATATTCGTGTTGGTGATAAAAAAAAGCCTATACTTTTACACAATGTATACTCTTACAGAGATGCTGTGTCACTTTCTCCAACAGAGCAGGAAGACGAATGAAATACAATTTGGTCTGTAGGGAATGACTTGAAGCAAATAGGGCATTCCTTTAGAACTGGAACAACATCCTCTCTGCAAGACAAAGTAAAAAACCATATTAGCTTAACCCTGGTCCCAGAGGAGATAACTCTAATCACACTCTGCTGAAATTTGAAATTGATAATATGGGTGAATATCCAATGGCATAAAATACATGTATTTAAATTTTTTCATGACACAATGAGTGTGATACTGTCATATCAACCAACAAATTTATATCTTTTGACTGGTGCATCTACAAATCGCTACATTTGACCAATATACATACCAGCTTTATTATATAATCACAATCTTGTTTATCATTGGGCGAAATACAATTATGTTAAGGTGAGATAAGAATAATTGTGTATTATAGTAATTTAAAAAAAGTTAGTAAAAATGATCAACCAATGAAACTTGGATTTTGTTGTTAAAAGGTAAGATGATTTAAATGATCAAGCCAGGGCTTTAAATTACCATAATTTGGGCACACCCTGAATTCGAGGAGCAGATCGGAAAATATAGGCACAAAGAGCTCCAGAGAAGGTTTTTATTTTCAATAATTTAAACCTTTCTGGGGAGTCATATAATTTCATTTACTGTTACAATCTTTTGGCATATTTAGCTCTGATGTGCTTAAGTAGCATCTCATTTTAATTTTTACTTTTTTCCAATTTGAGACACAGCCAATTTAGGCACACAACCTTACTAGCATGTAATATAAAGCCCTGCTAGCATCTTAGCCTAAATTCATGTTTAGGGCAGTTAAATTTTTTGTGAAAAAGGGTCTAGAACAATAATAACTGTGTGTATGAATAATTGAATAGTTACACTTCATTATCATCACTAAATGGTTTTGAATCCTGAAAAAAATAGTTCTCTGTGACAATCAAGTTTTTTTTTCTTTGAGAGATAGTATGAAATCAATAAATCTTTACAGATTCGGGGGGCATAACAAATTCTCATCCTTGGATATAGAATTGACTCAAATCTTAATCATTAATTACATGAAATAAATACACAAATAGAATCATTGTCATTTCTATGATGACAGATTATTTTTTGTTAAAACAAGGAAAACAAGTTTAATTTCAGTTTTCAATAATGTTTCATGGTTTCAAATTTTTGTTTTCTTTTTATTAACAAACATGCATGTCTCATGAAACAAGCACTAGCTATTAAAGATAAGGCCACCTCCAAAATATAGTTTTAAAATATATAAACAGGGCTTGCAAGCCACGGTAATATACGCCCACTCTGTTCTGTAGAGTGCTCAAAAACAAATTTTGAAGCGTTTCGCAAAGTCAAGGGCAATAACTAAAATAACATTCATCAAAAATACATCAAACTTAAACTTGAAGGAGATCTTATCAATCTCTTTAGTGCTCACAAGAAATGTTGACTGACAGATGGACAGGGGCAATGACAATATACAACCACATATATTCATGTGAGCATATAAAAATAGGACTTAAGCTTGGATACTTCAAGGTAAAAAATATTTATTCATGCCCAACTTTGAAATCATGCAAAATGGTTATTAAACTGCATACCTAATTTTTATCAAAAAATCTGACATAAACTGTGGCCTTCACAATTAAATAACATTTTATTGATTTAGCAAGTGCAGTAACTCTGCAAATATTTGTTGAAATGTACTCTGGATCAAACTCATAAGAGATCTGTGCCCTCTATCACAAAATGATATACAAAAACGTTCTGCCAATAAAATAATTGCTGTGAATTTCAAGGCCTTGTTTTGACATAAGCGGGTAAGTGTAAGTGAACATTTTAAATAGATCCTTACCTCTGCTATACAAGCGAAGTTGCATATAGGCACAGTTACACGTCTTTTCTTTTTTACGACAGGAAGTTCTTCCTGAAAAAGGGTAAGAATTCTTTTATGGTTATTACTTAAAGGTATTTAGACAATACAAAATCTTGAAATCAATTTGGTGTCTAATAATTCCATAAATATATTGTTATTGGGAATTTTTATTTTTTGAAGAGAATATTTTCACAGTAATAAACACATTTTGATTTGTAATCTGATCTAAAAAATTCATGGAAAAAAATGAAATGACATTTACCCCATGCTTCTCTTCAATATGCATCCGTATATTGTTGATTGGAACATCTTCTCCACAATCTAAACATATCTCTGTATGACATTCTCCATCAGACTATAACAAACAGGGATAAATGCTTTAAGTACAAATTATGATTTTCAAAAGTAGAAATAAGGGGTCAACATGTGAACAAGTTCTATTTTATCTGTCAAGGAACAAAATTTCATTTTAAATTGGTAACTATGTAACCATATTTTATCAAAATTTAAAAGCAGCCTTGATCTAGGTTCATGTCTGACTTTCAATGATAATTAAGAATGATTACAGGATGTTCAAAGGGTTGACTGTCATTAAGGCACAAATATTCTAAGCACAAATCAATTAAAAATGGTAATTTAGGCACACCGTCATGTAGACACATATTCATTAAGGCATACTCTTTTAGACACACTATTATTCAGCACTATTCTATTTAGGCACACCTTCAATTAGGAACGTAATTGAATGAGGCACATTAATAAGTCACGTTTACACTATTTATGCATAAATGACTGCATGCCATTCAGAGAGCTATCACAAATGTTATATTTCAATATAAGTAGTACCTATAACATACCTCTTGGCTGGTTATGGGAGATGTGTCTATATTCCTCTGAAGAGGTTTTATGTATATTATTGCCTGGCCAAAATAACATGTCGATAAGAAATTTGAAGTGTAGCCATTCTTTGGAGCTTTAATTATTTCTAAATTGGTTCTGCCAATTGCCTTATGCAAATCGAATGATCCGCATCCAGATAACTTTTCATAATTTAATTCTATTTCTCTTTTGAAATAGTCAGGATCGTCATTTTTGTATAGTGCTATTTTCTTCTCCCCAAGGCCAGCTTCATGTAATTTTTTCTTTAAATGTCTGTCTGGTACAGTTGTCTAAAATGAAAGAATATAAAGTGAATATATAATTTTCAATGACTAAGAATTATGTTAGAACATTTTTTAGGACTATCACATCCTTAGTAATAACTAAGTCTAACCTGAGAGCTATCAGCTAAACACAGAAATCTGTGATTAGATTTCTGACCGGAAGCAATTGTGCTAGTTGCCGTTTTACGGGATTTCTTCCCATATGGAAGAAAAATCTTCCTCAACTCTCCCACCCCTGGATTAACAGTAGGACTAGTAGTGGTAGTTGTTGTTGTCGAACTGGTACTAGAACTAGAAGCTTGAGTAAGGCTTCTCTCCAGTTCGCTGGCTGCCTGTCTGAGGAGATCAGCAGTTCTCCTCAAATCGGACGTGACTTATTTCCTAAAATGATATTAAAATATATAGATTATGACATATTGCCAATTAATAAGTGAATTTTAATAATAAACATAAGTTACTACAAGGTATAAAATAATCAAGGGTGATGTTTAGAACCCTTACATTTTGTAGTCATGTACAATATCTAGTTCGTGTGAATTTTTTTTTTTATCAAACTAGCCTCTATGCAATCTATAATCTAGTTTTCTTTAGATTTTACACCATATAACAATGGTAGGCTACATATTTAAAATCAATGACAACATTTAATACTAAATGAAAACAAGCTCCATGGACATTATAAAGATAGCTTGCCAGGCAAGGTAATATACGCCCACTGGCAGCTTTGATTTTGAATAAAAATATTTAGCAGTACAGTAACAATCACCAGTATGAAATATTCAACCTTCAGTTATACACTTCATTTGAACTCTTTAGGGCGATACTGAATAATATTGAGTATGAGTTACTGCCCTTGTTCTTGAAAATGTGTTCAATCTTTAGCTCGTGAAAACTCTAGAAGACAAATATTCAATCTTCAGCGCGAGAATCATGCCTTCTACAGTTTCTACGAGCTACAAATTGAACTATTTTCAAGAACAAGGGCAATAACTCATACTAAATATTTCAATCTTTCTGATTTTCAATAGGCTTTATCCTTGGGTGATAACAAACACTCAAGCCAAGTTTCAATAAAATCTGTCAAGAATTGTGCCTTCTAGAGTGTTTACAAGCTAAAAATTAACGCGTTTTCAAGAACAAGGGCAGTAACTCATACTAAATATTTTTCAATTTTTCTGATTTCCAAAAGGGTTCATCCTTGGGTGATTACGAACACTAACATAAAGTTTCGTCAAAATCCATCAAGAATTGTACCCTGTAGAGTGATTACGAGCTAAAAATTGAACGTGTTTTCAAGAACAAGGGCAATAATTCATACTAAATATTTTTTGATTTCGCTTATTTTCAATAGGGTTTATCCTTGGGTGATTACGAACACTCATACCAAGTTTCGTTAAAATCCTTCAAGAATTGTGTCTGTAGAGTGTTTATGGGCTAAAAATTGAACGCGTTTGCAAGAACAAGGGCAATAATTCATACTAAATATTTTTCATTTTCGCTGATTTTCAATAGGGTTTATCCTTGGGTGATTACAAACACTCATACCAAGTTTCGTCAAAATCTGTCAAGAATTGTGCCTTCTAGAGTGTTCACGAGCTAAAAATTAACAAGGGCAATAATTCATGCTAAATATTTTTCGATTTCGCTGATTTTCAATAGGGTTTATCCTTGGGTGATTGCGAACACACATACTAAGTTTCGTTAAAATCCGTCAAGAATTGTGCCCTGTAGAGTGTTTACGAGCAATTGTGGACGGACGGACGGACGGACGGACGGACATGGGTGACGACAATATACGCCCCCAATTTCATGTGGGCGTATAAAAAGGTTTATCAATAGGCCTATCTATACCAACCCAAAGGCCAAGACTAGACCATATTTTTTTCAAAGATTAGGCCATTTTTTCTTGTAGCCTTAATACATATTTTAGTTTAGCATTGTTTAAAACCAACAGTAGATGCCTGGTGGACTATGGCTGCCATATTCTACTTACCCTCAGTTTATTTCTTCAAATATTCAATTCAGAAGATCTAGTAAAATAAAAGGCCAAGATCTAAAATATAAAAAAAAAATTCTTTAAATAAAACAAATTCAATTTCAATTTCTTTTTTCATTTTAATTGATTTTAATAATCTAATAATTTTCATATTTCTTAGATGATCCACTGTGACTGTATATTTGTTCCTCATAATAATTATTCCTTCTGGAACAAACATTATTATAATAAATGATCTCAGCAACTCTTATATAATATCAGGGTTAGGGTTAGGGCTAGTAATAATATAATACCAATTATATTAAGTTCCAAATGGAACAATTATTACATAACAAATGTTCTTTGGAACAGTTCTTATAGTGGAACTTATATTTCGTCACACCACTCCTTAAAACACTTACTTATCACCACGTGCTGACGACTGACGCGCCGACGTGGAGTTAGCCTAGTAGACATAGATCTAGACCTTGAAAATAAATACTAGGCCTAGGACCTATCGGCATCACAGAGAAAATAATGTTAAATAGTATTACCATGAGTGTCTTCGAATGCCCACTTTCACAGCCCAATTAACAACTTCAATTAAAAACTATCACGAAATTCAGTCGTGCTATATCCAGTATCTTTTTCCGCCAATGGCAATTTCGTTGAAATTCCTGAGAATATATATCTTAAAATTTCAGAGTAGCTTCCCTTTTTACCGACCTTGAACGTCAGGGAGAATTTATTGCTCGCGTATATTTATTAATTTCCATACATTTCCGCCGGTTTTACGTATGCAAATGAGTATACGTCATCATTCCATATAAGGTATATGTTCTATTATGTAGAAGTCTATTCTGCAAGGTTCGATAATGCAAAGTGCGTAATGCAAAGTGACTAATGCAGAATGTATAATGCAAAGTATCTAATGCAAAATGCATAATGTAAAGTGTAAATTGTTAGCTGCAATCGTGTACGATTTCAAGGGATTTTGGGGTATACTTATACATTTTGCATTTTTACACATGGACAATTGTACTTTGCAGCATTGACAAATGTATTTTGTAATTACGACATTGGTATTTTAAAGCTGCAACACAATCGAGAATATTGGCAACGTTATACCTCCATATATATAAGAGCGACAAAACTGAACTGAGTTTTTAAATTCAAATCCGTACAAGCAAAGCAATTCCGTTCATCCAAAAGTATGTCAAAATCATAACAGTTGTATAGTAGTGAACCCCTCTAAAAAGTAAGCATGTTCTGCTTCGCGTGCCAACCGAATGGAGTATAGTAAAATAATACAGTTTTACAGATGTTGTGGCGATTATCAATGGAGTAGAAAATAGCATACGATACGGATACGATTAGATTTTTCTATTATCTACTATAACTCTAGTACCGCTTCGACTATTTGTACCCTAAGAAACTGTTTACTTTCTTTATTGACCTTGATATGATTTGCTTGACATGTAGGGCATTCATCTGATATTTCTTTATGGTGATTTTATTTAAGTATGTCGCCAGTAAATGGACAGTAGGATGGGTGGGAGAGATTCACAAACTAACAAACTGTTAGAATTGTACGTACAAAAGTAATCGCGTATGTCTCTGTATAAAG
>NW_008708349.1:272460-290497 GCF_000327385.1 Lottia gigantea
TAGGATCTGAACGCATTAAGAGCCATTCTCTGTGTCTCACCAAGAACCACAATACAGTCAAAGGGTAGGCTAACTTATGAAGAATAGAAATACCATCCCTTGATATTATTGTGTTAACCGGTGAGGCACGGGGACATTGAAGAATATCCGGAAATGTCTTGATGGATTCATAAATCGTTCAGCTTCGTATCGATACCAAAAGTGTAGCCAAATGTGGCTTTTGTCATGGAGAAAGTTCTCAAATATAACTTCCATCAAATATGGCCCTAAATGTGACGCTATCACGTCCGAGGAATGATTATAGAAGAGGATTTTGTAATGGATTAAGTACAGTAAACAACAAAAAATTCGAATCGCAAACATCTCAAGCAAATATATAGGTATAAATCAGCACAACGAAAATCTGACCCGACAGTTTCAATTACTTTTTATTCTACCTTAAAAACAACTTTATTGTAATATCGTTGAGTAAATGATATTGACTTTTCAATTGCTAGTTTGCAAAATGCTCCTACCTCAAACTCACCGACTTTTCTTTTTAGTGTTAAAATGACCAACAACTTAACAAAATATACTCTCATTGTTATAGCTGACATAAATATGAAACTAAGACAATCTCACGTTTCTTCATCACTAACTTTTCCTTAGTCAGAATTTCTGAACAAACCATGATCCTGTAGAGGCTTTTGGTTTAACATTATTCTGGAGATCTTCACCTGTACTACCAAAAGAATCTCCAACAGAACTTAAATATAGTAACTGCGCTTCGATCTGTTACCATATCAAAATGAAATGAATGGAGTTTTACGTCCTACTTTTTTGTTTTTGCAGCATGTGGGTTAATGGAGACGGGCAACGCCATGCAATGTACAATGAGGGAAATTCGATTCCAAGGGATCTTCACGGAATCTGAACGACCCAATGTTTTTCCATATCAGCCCATGTTCCCTGCATCACTTGCACTGGAAACCGGGTCGGAAAATCCGAAGGTATCATCATGCCGGGATTGAACCCTGGACTTTCAGGTTAGCAAGCAAACGTCTAACTCGCTGAGCCATCGCGGCTCCCAGTAACCCATATCAGGAGGTCACACCCAGTAACAATCAACGTAAAAAAGTAAACTGCCCAAATGTACGTCCACCGTCGGGATTAGTCCATACGGTCCAGAAGAGTAGAACGTAAAACTCCATTTATTTCATTACGAAAAGAATCCAGGAACACCTTATACATGTAAAAGGAGCAAATTCCAGATTCTTCGAATAGAAAGAAATTCCTAAAAATATTAATTCCTTGTCTGTTTGGGGTTTTAACAAGCAAAATGGGTGTAAATTGTTTATTTCCTAACTGTGCTGTGAGGTAAACAAAGTAAGATTTTCGGATTAATATCACTTAACTCTATTCTGTTTCATTCTGTTAAATTTGAACTTATTGTAAGGTAATATTACAGGGGATCTTTATTTCATTGGTAAGATTTGTATTTTTTACGTATTACTGATTAATTAAAACTGGTGATATATTTGGTTTTAAGATTCATGATAAAATAAGGTATTTAGAAAATGGAATAACTTCTCAACGCTAATGGCACAAGAACAGTCTTGGTCGCCGACTCGACTCTTGAGTAAAATCGCTCGCAATACCGACAGGATTTATAATATCAAACCAGTTTTATATTTGTGGCGGTTTGTTTTTATCGTACCGCAATACAGAGTGTCAATATCGTCAGATTCATTCCCCTTTCAATTGCATGATCCGCACGCGATTATCGACATAATGGAAAACAGTTTCCGTAGGCGGTCGGCGAAACTCATGACAAGACTCTGACCGGCGACAAAAATCATTTGGAATAATAAAGTGTGTGAATTCTTAATAAATAGAATAGAGTATGATTTCTTTTTGGTATATAAAGAAAGGCTTATCGTTATGGAAGTTCAACCCATTACTATATAACCAGAGGACGGGATGTCTCAGTAAATTAATTTGGGTTCCGGGTCTTGATACCTTAATAGGCCAGATGGTATCAAATATACCCCGTTTCCCATGTCAGTAATGATACAACAAATTACTGCCCTGTACACGTTATTTATCCTTGGACCGATGGAAATGGAAAAAAAAGTATGCTGTCTTTGCAAAATTTGTCATTCCATATCGTATAGCATTGCCAGTATTCATTATATTAAGATATTAAGGATAAGCAGTGGCAGTGCCAGCATATTTACCATATCAATAGTCTTGACATCAGACAAATAATTTAAGCCGCCAACGTAAAAATTCAAAACTGTTTGGTTATATTAACTTAATTCGGAATTCAAAATTCTGTTACCAGCATGTGTTAGGTTGCGATAGACTACAAAATCATACAAATAGGAAAATAAATCACGTCACTTTCGGTATTGCAAAAAGTGTACAAGGGGCGGAGCTTCAGACGTGAAAAATATCAAAATGGACTAGTTGTAGCATATCTAAGCTCCACCTTCCTCATGCCATAAATACTGGCTGTCTGATTTGAAATTAAAGGGGCATTATTTTCATCATCAAAAACCTCGAAAAAAATAAAAAATATGCTATATACATTTGTGTGTCTAATTGATCAAACTGAATGAGTTTTCAAAGGGCCAATTAAAATTAATAGTTTAGTAAGCAGTTTTGGAGTTGGACCTGATAAAGACTCAATATTATTTTGTTGAAATACTTGGATTACGTAGAATACATGTACATATTTCTCGGAGTTTGACGTTTGTTTTGCTTAAATCTGGAAAGTAATTTTCAAACACCTACAAAATAGCATAACGAACTACGTAAAATTTTAGTAATCCTTTTAAATCGTTTTAGCGTTTAAAAATTTACGGCATGATTTTTCAGATTACATTTTCAGATAAACGACCTACAATAAAAACTGAGTGCTCCTTTAAAATATTGAAGCGTGAGGAGCAATGATAAGTTATATAATGAGGTTATTATTTTGTATGTTAAAGCATGCTAGATATTATAATGTTTGAAAAGTAAGTCAAATGAAAACATATATTATTTTAAACTGATTATTTATACTAAATCAACTGAGGGACAGGCGATATATTTGAACAGGTGGTATAATTCAAAAGCATTTTATGTGATTTGAATGGTAAATATTTGTATTATTTGTTTTCAACAAAGGGGGGGGACAGAACATTGCGAAATACTAAAGGTTAGAGGGGTGTATTGCAATCGATCAAAGATCTTTAGGGGAATAAAAAGAAAAAACGATTAATCTATATCAAATTATTCGTATTTTTCATGAGTAATATCGAGATTTTCTTCAGATATATAGTAATACTTGTATATAGGAAGATTAAATGAACATGAAAGTACTTGTAAATTTTAAATAATATAATATTCACTATCCGACAATACTGGACTTTTTACATATATCGTTGATTGTGGATGAAGATGTGATGAAAATTAATGCAAATTTAACATGAATCGATGTGAAATCAAAATAACCTAGTTATGAATGTATGAGACATAAACCAAGTACTAACGATTCGAACCGCAAAACGAAACCCGAAATCTAAAATAACATTTTGGCAAACCGTTGTCTTCACATTATTGATCTTATATTGTTTATTCGAGCATATTCTTCAACTGTGTTTATGTGTGAAAATATTTATATTCCAAGTGACAATTAATTCAAAAGGTTACGGCATAATATTGATAGTTTGAAAGATGAATAAGATTTCGAATATCTGGAATTTTTTGATAATATTCTGCATGTTTAATTTTCAGTCAACTATGGATGAAGACTATAAAAGTTTGATATTTTATGTCAATGGCGCCAAGGTAAGCAGGTCCACTTAAAAAAACTATGTAATAAAATCCACACAAGCAAGACAATTACGTCAGTCAAAAATCTCGTCTAAAAATGATCGTTTAGATGATTTTAGTATTCTAGTCATCTGATTGGTCGATCAACACAATCAAGGTTAAATTAAGTTTAACTACCCAATCATATTACTCTATTTCTGAAAATTAGGATTTTATATTAGTTAGGATTAGGATATTAGTTAGAATTAGGCCCCAGAATCAAGATTTGTAATGTATATTTCCAATGTTTTAATGGATTTAAATCAATTAAAACATTGGAAATATACATTACTCTCTATTTGTAGGTGGTTGATAGGAATCCAGATCCATCATGCACTTTGCTCAAATATCTTAGAAATGAATGTATCCTTTTTAAAGTCAGTGAATAACCGCGATGAGAATAAACCACCAATATTTGGTCAGGTTATTTTAATTCAGTTTGATATTTTAAACGTCGTGGGGTGTCAGGGGTGTGACCAACCGTTCTTATTACAACTACTATTATTGCTAGCGTAACTTATAATGTAGTACCAACTTGCATGTATAATGTACAATGTGTATATATACAAATCTGTATTTGTATGTGTATCCTGTTTGTATTTGTATCCGTGATCTATCTTGTACAATGAATTGCTCTTATTGGGATAATAAAAATGTATCATTATTATTTTTATGAGGCTCGCAGGCCATCCCGTTTCCATCCCCAAAGAGAGTCTTTTGAAATTGGACTCTGAACTACTCATCGAAATCCTTAACCTTTGTCCATCAGTACAACTAACAGGAACAAAGCTGGTATGTGGAGAAGGTGGTTGTGGAGCTTGTACTGTGATGATCTCAAAATATAATCCTACTGACCAGAACATACAGTATCCTTTTAAAATCTCCCACAGGTAAACAGCTTGGACTTTTTACGGCATTTATCACGAGACCGTTTTATCCAATGAAAGTTGAAATAAACTTGTTATACCATACCTAAGCACCATCTTCATTCTCTTAGGTTCTATTTGGCTTTCATGTTAAGTTATCCCGGTATGCTACAACAACAAATTGCTGATAATAGACCATTACATATCTTAAACTATTTCTTTAAAACATCAAAGCAAAATTGCAAATTATGTTACAATGATATTAAGAAACAGAAAGGTTTCCAAAGGCTAATGTATTGCTTCACCTTGCAATAACCTTTCTGAAGCAGAAAACAACTGTTACTCGTTTTCTAAAAATGTTTCTAAGTTCTGCTTGGAAAGCATGTTTGAATTATTCTCTTGTGAACGAATAATGCGTATACTCCTTGCATAACTTCTACTAGTCATTATTCTGTCAATGCTTGTTTGATGCCTGTTTGTTCAGTCCATGGATTAGCTGTTACTACTACAGAAGGTATAGGAAGTTTAAAAACAAGACTACATCCAGTTCAGGTAGGGTCTAGTATTTGTTAACGCGTATATACGTTCGGTTTAGGAGTTCAAACTTTTCCTTTTTACCGTAAAAAACACAAATTTCCACTTTTGGACTTTCGAAATGAAAATTTAATCAAAAGAATGTAAACACGCATTGTAATGTATATTATATATTCCGAATAAGCCCGCATATACTTAAAAAAAGACCTAAACCCGACACACAATTTGAGTACGTTGGACCATTCTGCATCTTTAGCCTAATGTTCAATTCAGACATGGTTTCTAAAAGCTGCGACCCAATCTTAAAGGGATTTGTGGTTCATGTAATTCCACTTAAACTAACTGTTTGTTGACATCACTAATTGTGAAGCCCTTATATGCTACAAATATATTTTGCGATCATCAAAAAAACCTCTTTGAAACCCATCTCCATTAACAAATTGGACATAATATGACTGTGAAATTAAAGTTTTCGATAAAGTCATACGAGCACTTAAACAGTGCAACGGTTGCCCATTTTAGGAACAAATAGCCAAATCTCATGGATCACAATGTGGTTTCTGTACACCGGGTATGGTGATGTCCATGTATGCTTTATTAAGAAACAACCCACAACCAACTATGAAAGAAATAGAGAAGAATCTGGAAGGTAAAGTTTACCCTGGTTATATAATACACAACTATCATTAAGAATGGCTGTGAAGAGTGGAGCGAGGTATCACATATCAATGTAGCCCTCCCTTATCTGAATGCCGACACCAGATAAATTCTCAAATATGCCGACACCAAATAAATTCTCAAATAATATAAGCGCCAACTGCAGATTGAAAACTATTGAAATTTAAACAAAATATTGTGCACCTCCCAGACGTCCATTATTCTTTTACAGTTTTATTGGAAATGGCTGATTGTGTGATATAAAAAATACATTATGTTCTTCTGTTCTAGGTAATTTATGTCGATGCACAGGATACAGACCTATATTGGATGGTTACAGGGCATTCTCTAAGGTACAATGCTTCTGACAGACTTGTTATCGAGACTTATTCTCATAAGTAACATATTTCTAAAAAACCATTGTTACATCTATATTAATTAGTGGCGTCTTGAAGGAGTTGGCCACCCACCCCCCACCTTTTCAGGTCTGCGAAAAGGTCTTATTTAAAATTAAGCCCTCTTAATGCTCAAATTTCACATCATTGCATCTGAAATCCGTTGGTTCTGAGGCCTCTCCCGCGGACATTTTGTAGAAACGCCTGATAATTATAATTAATAACCTTACAGAACGAATGTGGAATGGGAGAAAATTGTTGTAAAAATCAAAAGAAACCCACCGAAAACGGAGTGGTAAGTTGCTTAGTCCCAATATTACCAAATCAGACATCCAGTTTTACACCAGAAAGTAGCCGATTTTAACAGCATGATGCACCGATGACACTCAAATAGTTTTCAACTACATTGACACATTTTGTGTGAGTTTGGATGGTAATTAAGGAAGACACAATTATTCTCAAAATGAACCTCTATAATACTACCATGTATAATTGATACTTCGATTCCCCGGATCAGTGTGGTTTACAGCATTCGGCCTGGTTGAATAGTATCTCAAACTGACTCTCTAATACATCTTGACAAGAGTGTCCTACTACCTACTGATTGACATAATGTATCCGATCCAATGTTTGTAAATTGTATTCCAGGCAGAGGGTAGTTATACACCAATATATGATCCAAGTCAGGAACCCATTTTCCCTCCAGATCTCAAGGTAATCATCTATTGGCATTAGCATCTTAATGCACAAAGCAACCAAGTTTCAATCAAAGGTTCCCTCCTTGACAAAATTGTTCATAAACTGTCATGTTATAGAAGAAATACGCAGCTGAGAAACTGATTTTAGACACTCGGTATACCACACCATACTATGTATTTAGGAAATGATATGTTTCATAGTGGTATATGTTCCATCTCGCATTGATTGGGTACACAATCGGATACAGTTCTGAATCTTATAATTTGCGACGTATCGACGATAGTTCTATCGTGTGTTTAAGCAACACATTTTTTAATAGTTTTAATAATTGATCAATAACGCGTTTCGTTAAATAAAGTTTAACGCCTAAAACACATTGATCCTAAGCATTCATATTTGAATGCATTCATGTTCCTAGGTAAATCACAAGAAATACCACGAAGAATATTTGGTGTATGAAAAAGATGGTATAAAATGGTACAGACCAGTCACTTTATCCCAAATTTTAGATCTGAAATATCAGTTTCCACAAGCTAAAATAATAGTTGGAAATACTGAAGTTGGTAAGATTTTTATAGATATTTAATATAAATTTCCACAAGCTGAAATGATAGTTGGAAATACTTGAGTGGGTAAGATTTTTATCGATATTTAATATAAATTTCCAAAAGCTAAAATAATAGTTGGATATACTGAAGTCGGTAAGATATTTTATAGATATTTAACATCAATATCCACAAGCTAAAATAAAAGTTGGAAATACTGAAGTCGGTAAGATATTTATAGCTATTTAACATCAATATCCACAAGCTAAAATAATAGTTGGAAATACTGAAGTCGATAAGATATTTATAGCTATTTAACATCAATTTTCACAAGCTAAAATAACAGTTGGAAATACTGAAGTCGGTAAGATATTTATAGATATTTAACATCAATATCCACAAGCTAAAATAATAGTTGGAAATACTGAAGTCGATAAGATATTTATAGCTATTTAACATCAATTTTCACAAGCTAAAATAATAGTTGGAAATATTGAAGTCAGTAAGATATTTATAGATATTTAACATCAATATCCACAAGCTAAAATAATAGTTGGAAATACTGAAGTCGATAAGATATTTATAGCTATTTAACATCAATTTTCACAAGCTAAAATAATAGTTGGAAATACTGAAGTCAGTAAGATATTTATAGATATTTAACATCAATATCCACAAGCTAAAATAATAGTTGGAAATACTGAAGTTGGTAAGATATTTATAGCTATTTAACATCAATTTTCACAAGCTAAAATAATAGTTGGAAATACTGAAGTCGATAAGATATTTATAGCTATGTAACATCAATTTTCACAAGCTAAAATAATAGTTGGAAATACTGAAGTCGGTAAGATATTTATAGATATTTAACATCAATTTCCACAAGCTAAAATAATAGTTGGAAATACTGAAGTTGGTAAGATATTTATAGCTATTTAACATCAATTTTCACAAGCTAAAATAATAGTTGGAAATACTGAAGTTGGTAAGATATTTATAGATATTTAACATCAATTTCCACAAGCTGAATTAATAGTTGGAAATACTTGAGTGGGTAAGATTTTTATAGATATTTAATATAAATTTCCAAAAGCTAAAATAATAGTTGGATATACTGAAGTCGGTAAGATATTTTATAGATATTTAACATCAATATCCACAAGCTAAAATAATAGTTGGAAATACTGAAGTCGGTAAGATATTTATAGCTATTTAACATCAATTTTCACAAGCTAAAATAATAGTTGGAAATACTGAAGTCGGTAAGATATTTATAGCTATTTAACATCAATTTTCACAAGCTAAAATAATAGTTGGAAATACTGAAGTCGATAAGATATTTATAGCTATTTAACATCAATTTTCACAAGCTAAAATAATAGTTGGAAATACTGAAGTCGGTAAGATATTTATAGCTATTTAACATCAATTTTCACAAGCTAAAATAATAGTTGGAAATACTGAAGTCGGTAAGATATTTATAGATATTTAACATCAATTTCCACAAGCTAAAATAATAGTTGAAAATACTGAAGTCGGTAAGTTATTTATAGATATTTAACATCAATTTCTACAAGCTAAAATAATAGTTGGAAATACTGAAGTGGGTAAGATATTTATAGATATTTAACATCAATTTCCAAAATCGTTTCAAGGAGTCAAATTCAACGGTATTTGTGGATGAAAATATTTAATCATTTTGATATTATAGGCATTGAAACAACATTTAAGAATATGAAATATCCAGTCTTGATCAACGCAGCCGATATTCCCAAATTAACAGAGATACAAATTACAGAGACTGGTATCAAATTTGGTGCCTCCGTAACTCTGTCCAAGATAGAGGAAGTACTCCAGGCTGCAGTTGACAATAAAAAAGGTGAGAACTACAGACAAAATTTGTGAATCCATATGTGAAGTAAATTACAATTTCCTTAAAAATACAATGCAATGGTGCACATTTGCAAACACCTTTTTGTGAATTCACAGTGCAAATAATGCATTTGTGATAATAATACATTGATTTTAACCGTAGATGCAGGATGCTAACATCTTAAACTCCCCGTTCTATATTTACGCTCAAATTTGGCGAGTCATACCATTCGTAACCTACGATTTTTTTGTGTGAAATGGGGACCATCCCTTTCGATCGTCAAATGAAAAATGAAAATTAAAGAAAACATTCATGTACATCGATGCAAAGTCACGCATCAAGGATATTTTATATATGCCATGTCTCATTCATATAAAAGGGGTCAAGTTCTATTCAAAACCCTATTAAAAAAACATGTGGAACACCCACTGATTGTTATCCAAATTTATAATTGTCGATTAAAGTACCTTATGTTTCTTACTAATACGTAGGGCCTATTGGGGATCTATAAATCCACGGTTCTCAATTCGGTTAAATTCAAATCGACGACTATCAGCATAGATTTGATTTCATCATAGATAGATGAGGATGCATTTCATCATTTGAAAATACATACTCCTACAGAATATTGTTCACCCCTCGGACCAGTCTTTGTCCGCCATGGGGTGGTGCACAGCCTTTGCTTCAGGTTTCTTTCAAGTATTGCCACTTCCCTTCTTTAAAATGCAAATTTTATAATTGGACATTCCAGAGGAGAAAATAAGAGGATTTGTAGCCATCATAGATATTTTGAAATGGTTTGCTGGAAAACAGATCAGGAATGCTGCGGTATGTTACAAATTTCGTTTTCCTCGGAAAACAATGCCCTTTGCCACAACATGGTTGGGACTGAGAGAAAATGAAATGCATTGAGGAGATTCAGCACAAAAACGGAATGTATAGCACCTTAAAAAAATCATATACAATCTAAACTGCAAAGTAGTGGTAATAAACAATGATAAAAAACTCAACTACAAGGTCAACCTTCTACAACAAAACAATTGCTAAAAGTTAACACAAAAAATGACTAAGAGTATCTAGAATGGCTTGTTTTTTGATAAAAAAAAGGTCAAAAAAACAACAACCTTCTTATAGTAGTTGTAGCAAACATCTGATGCAAAGATCCAGCACGGTACTGCTTGAGGCTTGAAATGCTTGCACTCTATCAGTGCATCTGTTTTAATGTCAGGCACATCTGGCAGTTGCACCATAATGAGATTGAGCGAAAGGAATACTTGCATGACCATGATTTTAAACATCTATCATAACTGTCTTGTAAACTGCATGTGTTTTAATGTCAGGCCGTTCACTAGGTACTAAAGAGTATAGTTCCGTTTCATTTCACCGAGCAGTTATTATCAGGTGTTTTTCATAAATACTGGACACCGCGTAGTAAATCAAAACAAGTAACTAGGTATGCTTATACTGATACAGGTTGATCTTTTACATCAGTTGTAAATTGAGCTTTACCGACCAAGCAGGTTAATGTTCAAAATCTAGGGTTTATTTTAGTACAAATTGTGTGACATTTTCTCATTGGTCTATAGCAACCTATTGCCAAGGAAGTGTATAAACAATAACATGTCATATGTATTTACATAAACAACATAATATGTTTATTTTTCCAGGCTATCGGTGGTAACATAATGACAGCCAGTCCAATATCAGATCTTAATCCTATATTTCAAGCTTGTGGTGTTGTATTACATGTTCAATGTAAAGGTAAACAAGCAAAGAATATTTCGTCCCCTGGGTTATAGTCTACTAAATGCAATCGAACTGCTTTTGTACTCAAAACAAATTGTTGGTGTTACGTCTTTCATCTGAACGCTATTGGTAGACTTCAAACGATAGACACCTTTACAGTAGACATAACGCATATCATATGTATGTAATTAGTCATTTTCACTTATTCGGCATTTGTCTCATTTGCCTGGATGTAGTTACATGGGCTACTTTATTTTAGGAGGCAAACAACGAAATGTTCCAATGGATGAAAATTTCTTTACCGGCTACAGGAAAACGCAGGTTCAAACAAGTGAACTATTACTTGCTTTAACAATTCCTTTCTCCACGAAGGTAATTATTAAATCGTCATTGATTCACGAATATATCATTATGGATTCAGTGTCACAAGTCATCATGGATTCATCATCAATCAATTGTTATGGATTAAGCATCAATCATTCACCATGAATTCAGCATGATCAATAAATCATCATGGATTCAGCATCAATAAATCATCATGTATTCATCAATAAATAATCAACGTCGTCGGTTTAGTTGCCCTGCTTCTCTCCATCTTGATCGGCAGCATCCTCGGAATTCATCAAAGTCATACAATCACCATCATAGGAATCCATCAACCACTATCACCTCGACATTGATTGTCTTATTTTTAATGTCTAGAATGAGTATATCCAGAGTTATAAACAATCCATTAGAAAAGATGATGATATAGCTATAGTTAATTCTGGCATGAGAGTTGTATTTAAAGATCAAAGTGATATTATAGAAGATCTATATTTATCATACGGTGGTATGGCACCTACTACTGTCATGGCTAAACAGACAATGATGCAGCTGAAAGGAAGGTGGGTAGATCGTTATTTTTCATCGAATTATATTTTCATTATTAATACACTTCAAAGGAGATGGAATGGAAATTTACTTTAGTACGAAATGTAATGAAGATTTACCACGGTCTATTCTTTTTAATACGAAATGTTATGAAGATTCGCCGCTTTCTATTCGATTTAATAAAAAAAAAATGAGTGAAGAGTTACCATTGTCTATTCTATTTGATACCAAATGGAATGAAGATTTTCTATTCTTATTAATATGAAATTGAGTGAAGATTTGCCACTGTCTATTCTATTAAATAGAAAATGGAATGAAGAAGTTGTAAAAATAGCCTGTGAATATTTAGAGAAAGATTTACCATTGTCTCATGATGCACCTGGTGGTACAGTGGAATTTAGACGAACTCTTACTACAAGTTTCTTCTTTAAATTCTATCTAAGTGTAGCACAGCAGTTAGCTGTAAAGGTGAGCATCTGCTTGTAGTCTAGATGTCATTTTTATCCAGCGACGCCTAAAATACACTGCTGTGAACTGTTGAACAAACCGTAACACGTCAAGGAGATATGACAAAATAAGCACATTTGCTTAATATGCTTATCCAGTCGCAGTCTCATTGGATTAAAATAAGATTACCTCCTCGAAGGAAATATAACACTTCGACCAAAAGCACGACCATGTGCACCCAAGTTCAGCAAGACGTTGATATCGTCATCTTAGCAGGTCCCCAAATGTAAGAATACATCGTATTTTCAGGGCATCATAAGAAATGGCGTATCAAAGGCAGACATAAGTGCTACAGTTAATCCTGAACACGAAGTGAGTCGTGGAACTCAAATCTACGATTTGATTGATCCAGAGAACAAATCAGAACATGGTTTGTGGAAGCCACTGGTTCATTCCACAGCTTACCAACAAGCAACCGGAGAAGCGGTTTACATGGATGATATGCGAACTCTTAAAGGTACATCTATAATGAATGTTTAATATTGCATTTTAAGTCCTTGATTTGTCTAAATAAAGTTATCTCTTCAGTAATTCGGACTTTCGGACGTCATTTTCGCCAAATTGTCATAGGAACAAGAGAAGCCTGGAGCCGGACATTGTAACTCGCTAAATAATAAATTTAGGGGTGTGGACAAGAGGAAAGAGTCGTCAAGTTGGTAAGAGTTGGTAATGTCCTGCCTCGCTAACATTCATGGTCTACCCTTTTACAACTCTATTCAAACCCAATCTGCTTGACACCTCAGTCATACTTTGGGTGAATTACCGTTACAGGAGAATTATCAATAGTACCAATCTACAGTGCAAAAGCACATGCTAATATTACCAAGATGCATGTGGAGGACGCTTTAGCTGTCCCTGGTGTTAAAGGGTACATTGATTATACAGACGTTAAAGGGTCCAACCATTTATGGTTATCAGATGAGAAGCTCTTTGCCGAGAAAAAGGTAAGAGAATTTGTTATACCGATTAACATCCTGAAAGCTTTATCAATTACTGTTTTTAAGCGGAAGATTGTGATTAAACAGATTCAAAGTATTATGTGTACAAGAATCTTAAAAGCTATCTCAAATTGGATACTTCTTATTTGAATTCATACGAAATTAAGTTTTGATGATTTTGATTTTACTGGCTCTGTATATTGAAGGTCGAGACAGAAGGAGCTGTAATAGGATGTATAGTTGCAGATTCTCACGAAATTGCTATAAAAGCCAGGAGACTGGTAAAGATAGAATATGAGGAACATCCAGCTATTATTTCTATTCAGGTAAGACCCCGACGCTAGTTAAAAGATTAACTCCCATTCTTCATCATTAATGATGTTTGCAGCTTTAAAGGTTGTTCTAAAGAGTCCGAAACCTTTACATTCAATTTGATTTGCGTAAACAGTTCCGCTATCGCCAACATCAATCTCACTATTGAAATATAGTTAAATCAAATTATGTCGTCATTCGCATCATCATCATCATGTCCCTTTCAAATCAAGGTACAGTCAAATCAAGATGAGTTATATGAAATCAAGTAATATTATTATCATCACAATCAATATCAGTAGCAACGTAGCACCATTATTTTATTCCTGAAACCTGTTAACCTGAATGAGATTGTTCATTACAGGATGCTATTGATAATAATTCATTTTTGAGGAAACCCACAACTGTCCAATGTGGTGATATCGAGAACGAATTCAAAAACTGCAAAAACATCCTGGAAGGTGAAGTATATATGGGTGCACAGGAACAGTTTTATTTTGAAACGCAGTCTGCTATAGCCATACCGAAAGAAAATGATGAAATGGATGTGTATTCCTCCACACAATGTCCTACCGCTATACAGGTATTTAATCTTATTCCAGTTGAATAGAGCCTTATGTTACCGGGTTCGGATAGGACTAAAAACTAATTTGAGCGGACAATTTCACTGTCAATTGTATTTTTTGTTCGCAACAAAATACATAACAGCTGTGTACCAAGACATCTGTGTGTTTCCTTATCCTATTAAAACCACGCTTCTGAAGATCTGACATCTGACAAATTTGTTGACTATGATGTTTCGTTCTTTTCCAGGCGTCGATTGCCGATATTATTGGTGTTCCTTCCCACAAAGTGAGATGCCTGCTCAAAAGAATAGGTAAACAGTCATTATTCTGCGAACCATGCATAATGATGTACAATGTATTTGTGATCATCAAATTCATTTATGGACACTAGTTAAGCACTACTGATTATCAATGGAGTACAAAACCTAACATCTGATCCTGTCTCAAACATTCAAAAGTTGTATTAAGAAATTTAGAACTTTTTACATGTTTCTTGTTATACTGACCATGAATTGTGAAACAGACAGAGTTGTGGTGTTAGTCACTAGTCCTTAACACAGTCAAATTTCGTTCAAATTGGGTATAACAAAGTTCGTTGTCGAATTCTAGGCGGTGGCTTTGGTGGAAAAGAGACGCAATGCGTAAATGCTGTTGGAATGGCTGCTACAGCTGGTATTAAGTATGTAATACTTTTCTCAATATAGGTTTTTTTAAATTTTCATTCCATTCTGTCTATTCTTCTGCTATTTGATCCATTCAAAATATTTTTTTTTTTGCAGCCAAAATTGTCCACAATCTGGCCTACTAATGAGGAGACTGAATTACATCTTCGGTTCAAGATACACGTTTGGAAGCTTCTGCTAGTATATGGTTATGTGGGGGCTAATAGCTGTGTGGTATCTGAGGGTACTTGAGCGTAATTCTGCCTCGGAAACATGTCGATCGCTCAAGGAATTTCCGTGATTCGTCCAAAACCCAATTTGCCATAATCCCACGAAAAATGTCAGAGCTTTCCTCTCAGCTGAAAACCTTTTACTGGATGCATGTTTTTTTTTGTGATACCAGGTTCAATTGTCCAGTGCGTTGTGTATTAGATAGAGAAGATGATATGGTCACAACTGGAACCAGACATCCTATTTTGGCTAAATATAAGGTATGAAAATACTGCGCAATAATAATGATGCATTTAAAAAATGATGATGCTGTTGTTAATTTTGATGGTGATGATACAGTGTTGAAATAATTCGTATTCTCTTTCATTATTATAATGACAGCATCTAGATATTTTTACTAGAAAACTGTAGATTACAACAGGACATTTCCATACTTTTTTATATATATATTTCAGGTCGGATTTTCAGAAGATGGCAGACTACATTGCTTGGATATCAACACATATTTCAATTGTGGTGATTCTCTAGATCTTTCGGAACACGTGAGTTTAGCTGTGCAAGCTACTTTTATATAGGATTTATTGAATTGGCACTCCACAAGAATACATACTGCTGCAAGTGGACATTGTCATCCAAGAAAATATGTAATTTTTACGTAGTAAACTTATCAACAATTTGACTATACCTATTCTAAAGACCTAACATGGGAACAAATTTATAATGTCGGATTATCTTGTAAGTTTCTTCTATACAGGTGATGATGGTTGTACTAAACAAGGGCAATAACTGTTACAATATTCCAAACTTCCGAACAACTGGTCATCTATGTAAAACAAATATCAGATCTAACACAGCTTTCAGAGGGTTTGGTCTTCCACAAGGAGTATTTACCACTGAAACAGTGATGCAACATATAGTTGAATCCCAGGATTGGGATCCATTAAAGGTAAGAATAAAATATAAGAGCAGGAGTTGTCCTCAAATCTTGTTCATAAAAAAAGGAAAAATCGATGGTACAACATACAGACAAATTTGAAAAATTAACCTAGTCTATCGAAGATCAATATTTTTTTAAAATTTAAATCTACATCATTAACAATCTGGATAGATGCGGTGCACAGTGCATTTATATTTCCCATTTTTGTAGATTCGACAACTAAATTTCTTTAAAGAAGGGGATAGAGCACATATTAATCAAATTATCAAGGGTTGTCATGTTCAAGATTGTTGGGATGACTGTTTGAAACAGAGTAACTACAAAGAAAGAGAACAAGAAGTCAAAAGATTTAATAGGTAATGGTGAATAAAATAGCCGATATTTGGTCCTGGATCAATCCTACATCAGTTTTTTCTTGTTCATTTTTCGGTGGTCCTGGACCAGTACCTGCATGGTTTTTCTCCCTTGTTCATTTTGTGGTGGTCCTGGACCAGTCGAGCATCAGTTTATTTTTTTTTCATTTTGAGGTTGTCCTGGGTCAGTCCTGCATCAGTTTATTTTTATTCATTTTGTGGTGGTCCTGGACAAGTCCAGCAGCAGTTTATTTTAATTCATTTGTGGTGATTATGGATCAGTCCAGTTTTTCTCTGTTCATTTGTTAATTTAATCTTGTAACAATTTTTTGTGTATGTATTCTTAACGTTAATTTTGGGAATTTTCAGAGAAAATCGTTGGCGGAAGAGGGGTATATTTATAATGCCAATGCAATTTGGAATTGGTTTCGGGAGAATGAGCATGAACCAGGTTAGTTTCTAAGTATGATTGCATCTTGAAATGTAAGAGGACGTAACATTAATGCAAATAGAAAATAAATATATACGAACGTAAATTCAAACGAATTTCCCATAGTTTTCATCAACAAAGAATCTTTCGAGTTTTTACTTTGGATGAAAGCATGACTTCACAGTATAAGTGTACATTTTGTCTTTAATGGTAAAAGTATTTTCGGGACGTCTTTGTTAATTATTTTCAAACTGGATTATCTTTATGTGAATTTCTAGGGTGGGGCATTCGTCAGTATATATACTGATGGTTCAGTCTTGCTGGCTCACGGTGGAGTTGAAATGGGACAAGGTATCAACGTGAAAATGATTCAGGTAAATTTAGAATTAACTTAAAACTAATGCTTAGGCCACAATTAACACCAGCCAGTGCAGCATAAACCAGGTCGCTTAAATCATACCATAAATAAACCAAATACTAAGGATACGAAACCCGAAATCCAAACAACAGCTGTGTAACATACACAGTCAAATAGTGTCTTGACTGATGAATAGTTCAAGGGAAGCAACTGATATATTATAAGAAATAATGTTGCCCATAGTTCTGGGACAATGCGACAATTGAACGCTATTACAGGTTAACAAATTTTATAAATTTAATGACCAAAACTGCAAATATCTATCACCAACAATCCTCATCAAAGATAAGTTAGTATTGTGTCTGAGAGCTTGCAGTGCGTTTACTGAATCAGGTACATGGTCGACTGTAACCAGCTTTTAATTGAAGTCTTTTTTTTATTGTTATTTTTAGTTCTAAAGATGATACATTTTATTTCAGGTAGCAAGTGGTACACTTGGAATACCAACTAACAAGATCCATATTATAGAAACAGGAACGAACACAGTCCCGAATACTAGTGCCACAGCAGCTAGTACCGGTACAGATCTGAATGGAATGGCAGTTAAGGTGAGATACGAAATATCCTGGACCCCATTGAAAATCAGAAAAGTTATTGACCTTGTTCTTGAAAACGAGTTCAATTTTCAGCTTGTAAACACCTTAAAAGACACAATTCT
>NW_008708349.1:307593-308756 GCF_000327385.1 Lottia gigantea
TGCTCGTAAACACACTACAAGGCACAATTCTTGACTGATTTCGACAAAACTTGGTATGGTTGTTTGTAATCACCCAAGGATGAACCCTATTGAAAATCTATTGAAACTTGGTATGAGTGTTCGTAATCGCCCAAGGATAAACCCTATAGAAAATCAGAAAAATTGAAAAATATTTAGTATGAGTTATTGCCCTTGTTCTTTAAAACGCGTTCAATTTTAGCTTGTAAACACTCCAGAAGGCACAATTCTTGATGGATCTTGACGAAACTTGGCATGAGTGTTTGTAATCACCCAAGGATAAACCCTATCGAAAATCAGAAAAATTTAAAAATATTTAGTATTAGTTATTGCCCTTGTTCTTGAAAACGCATTCAATTTTTAGTTCGTAAACACTCTAGAAGGCACAATTCTTGCCGGATTTTGACGAAACTTGGCATGAGTGTTGGTTATCACCCATGGATAAACTGTATTGAAAAACAGAAAAATTGAAAAATATTTAGTATGAGTTATTGCCCTTGTTCTTGAAAACCATTCAAATTTTAGCTTGTAAACACTCTAGAAAGGACAATTCTTGACGGATTTTAACGAAATTTGGCTTGAGTGTTGGTTATCACCTAATGATGAACCCTATTGAAAATCAAAAAAATTGAAAAATATTTAGTATGAGTTATTGCCCTTGTTCTTGAAAACGTGTTCAATTTTAGCTTGTAAACACTCTAGAAGGCACAATTCTTGACAGATTTTTAACGAAATTTGGCTTGAGTGTTTGATATCACCCAAGGATAAAGTCTATTGAAAATCAGAAAAATCGAAAAATATTTAGTATGAGTTATTGCCCTTGATCTTGAAAACTCGTTCAATTTGTGCTTGTAAACATTCTAGAAGGCATGATTCTTGCCGAATTTTGACAAAACTTGGTTTTATTATTCATTACCGTGCTGAAGATTGAATATTTATCTTCTAGAGTTTTCACGAGCTAAAGATTGAACACGTTTTCAAGAACTAGGGCAATAACTCATTCTCAATATTATTCAGTATCGCCCTAAAGAGTTCAAAAGAAGTCTATGACTGAAGGTTGAATATTTCATACTGGTGATTGTTACTGTACTTCTAAATATTTATGTTCAAAATCAAAGCTGCCAGTGGGCATATATTACCTTGCC
>NW_008708350.1:0-1379 GCF_000327385.1 Lottia gigantea
CACTCTTTTCCTCCAGAATGTGGTTTTCTTATTGCTTAAAAGAAGGTTAAGCAACGCTAAACCTGTCATTGGGTTGTCTTCGAAAGAGAGGAGGAAACTTAAATTGGCTCAGATGAGATGTCGACAATAGAAAACATTGTCAGCAGATGTTAATATAAAAGAGGGCGTGGGATTGATTTCAGTATGGTTTTTGATCATCGTAACATTGAGGATCTGGCTCGCGCCCTAATTTCAAGGGGCCTCGGACCTCGCATCGGAGAGATGGAGTAACTGTATGTTTAGATCACAATACAAACAATATATCTGGCAATTTTAACAAATACAAATTTTTTAACTTTAGCTGCAAGTAGATTTAAGAGACTGTCTGAATTTTAAAGTATGTTCGAAAAGTTCGATGTTTAAATTAAGTTATTCCGAAATTTGTACCCCAAAGCACTTGCCGTAATTTAAAAAAAAAATTAAGCTCTCATCTTGAAATTATTATCGATGAAATGAGGACGATAGGCTTTGGGAAAGCCGTTATAAAGAAAGTATAGTCCTTTGAGAAAAGTAAACGCTTGGTTTTTAGAGCGATTATGTGTATGAATAGCGCGGCAAGAATAAAAGACCAAACAGTATTTTGGACAAGTCTTCTCCCTTGAAGTTGAAATCGACAAATAAAAAAAAAAAAGACAAATCTAAAAAAAAAGACAAAAATCACATTTCGAGACTGGCACGTGCAAACACTTGTCAGTTCTCGCTCGACTGTTCATTTAGACGCCTTGTACCAGGTGCGAGCGATTTGCGAAGATTTTCAGGGTGGGCCCAGAACGTGAGATATGTGAATTCTTTTTGGGGACAGAGTTATAGTACGTTTACGGTTTACCTAGATGGCGTCAGGCCCGATGGTGTGCTACTATAACCATTCTCTTCTCAGCCTTATCTGTGATATTCATTACATTTATATTTTTAAAACATAATTCTTAATTACTTTTACTTATTCTACTCCATATAATCACCAAACAGCCATATATCATATATTTACATTTAATTGTTTATAATACCATTTATTCATAGATATAGAATATAGAATTATTTACATAGAGTTTATTTATATACAGAGTTTGATTATATCTAGAATTATTAACATAGAATTAATTCAAATATAGAAATTCTCTGAGAAAAATTTCCAGAGCTTTCTTATTTAACTCTTTTCTCTTTGCTTTGTTGATCAGTTCATCATATTTGTTTTCTTTCCTTTTTTACCGGAGTGTTGGTTACGTTTGAAGAATAACATATTTGTGTGACCTGATAGGACTTGTATTCAAATTGTGAATTGTTGAATAGGTAAAGAAGAAAGAGACAATGGGGATCCAGTCAGTAGCGTTTCTAGTGTAGAT
>NW_008708350.1:2799-3417 GCF_000327385.1 Lottia gigantea
TAATTGTAGAATATGACAGAGGCTGGGTATTTGATTATAGATACAGTGCCCTAGAATACAGTTTGTTTGTGGCAACCCCGCATAGTAATTAAAACTATAGCCAAATCCCTCTAATCAACAACCAAGCGATAATACCCTGTCTTCCATATCAGGTGATAGTAAGGGACGTTAGCAAATGCAATGTAATATGCGGCTCAGTTTGTGCGTTATCATTTACCCTTTTTTATCTACTGTCTGTCTTTTAGGGTATAGAGAGAGAGAGAAGCAACGCTCAATTAAAGTACAAAAGAACGATGATTGATCGATTGTGTTTATGCAAGTCCTTCACACCATTCAATGGACATGTTAATCAAATTATCTGTGGCACGGGTCTCTGAGTATTATGCCCATCTTCTTCAAGTCATTAGACTTGTTTATGCAAGAGATTACCTTAGTCAGCCTCAATTAAAGGTGATCATTGAAAGTACGAAAGAACAATGATTGAATTTGAAAATGCAGTGAAAAAAAGAAAAGAAAGTATTTACTTCAAGTCATTGTTTGGTTGTGCATGGATTTTTAAATATGATATCCCGCATCAGAGTCGTAGCCAGCACGAACTCATACTTAGTTTAAGAATGA
>NW_008708350.1:7752-8790 GCF_000327385.1 Lottia gigantea
AGGGCGAATGATGAATTGGAGTATGGTTGGTGTAGAAGGTCTTCTTGTTCTTTAGAAATTCTTTGGTATGGTTGGTATCAGCACTGCCGTCAGCATAACACTTGGCTAACAAATTGGCTTNTCCTTCATTGCTGTATTCTGTGGAATCCCTGTAACAAAGAGTTGGAATGGAAGAATTAGATTTTTTACCAAGCATTGAGTCTATTTTACCCCAGACAGATCTTAGGTTGGTCTTCTCATTTAATGAGTTGCAGAACTCCTGCCAGTGCTTTGTTTGTGATTCACGCAACAGAGCAGCTGTAGAAGCCTTGACCGCTAAGTATTCTGCCTTGGTATAACGGTCCGATTTCCTCTGAAACCGTCGTAGAGCCCGCTTGCGAGCATCCACGGCAGCCTGGAGTTCATCGGACCACCAGCACTTGGGTGACCTACGTGCAATGCCATCCTTAGTCCGGGGAATAGAGCCCATAGCAGCATCAGTAATAACCTGAGTCAACTTCCCAGAAAAACTAGAGACGTCCTCGTCCCTTGCCAGATCTAGCTTGGAACGAGTGAAATGACGCCTAAAGAAATCCCAGTTAGCCTTCCCTAGTCTCCATTTGCCTTGACACATGACTTCCTCCTTCACAACATTGCGTGACAGCGTGATTTCAATGACAACATGGTCACTTCCAAGGGTCTCACTGGTTGCTTCCCACGTACAGTCTTTAGCTAACCGACTGCTTACTAATGTGAGATCGAGATGCGAACCAAGAGGAGCAATTGCACCAACATAAGTAATGCTATCATCATTTATGCTAACCAGGTCATTGGCCTCAATGAACTCAGCAACTTGTCTACCATTAGTGTCAGTTGTTGGCGAGCCCCACAATACATGTTTGGCGTTAAAATCACCAAGCACAATATTGTCGGTCCCGGGCAACTGATCGTAAACATACTGATATTCACTGAATCGTTGAGGTTTGCCTTTGACTTTGGGTCGATAAATATTAACGATAGAAAAAACCTTTGACTTGTCGGTAAAGGATACCGCCTGTG
>NW_008708351.1:0-1289 GCF_000327385.1 Lottia gigantea
TTTATCTACCAATAACTTTTTGGGTTGTCTGTCAGATTGTTTCATAATTGTTTCAAAAGCATGTTTGACTGGCATTCCTGATTTGTTTTTCAGAGGAATAACCCAAACATATCTGGTATATAAATCTATAATTGTTAAACAATATTTATATCCTCTTTCAACTGGCATATTAATTAAGTCAGCTGACCATATATCATCTTTTGCGTAAACTTGAACTTTTTAGTTTTTCTGAATTCTTTATGAATTTCATCTGTTATTCCCATGCCTAATTTCATTTTTGATATTAAACGTCTTGTGACTATAGCTCTTGCAACTTTTTCTCGAATAGATTCTAATTCGTGAATCATTTGTTGATCCGCTTTATGTTTAGATTCTAAGTCTGTATGATCTCTGTATAGAATATTGTGTTTTCGCGCTGCTTGGTCTATTCTGTTAATAGGTCCTTCTCCTGGTTTGATTGGCCGATGTAGCTATGTCCTGATGTTTTCGTTCTACTCTCCATGAATTAGACCAATCCCTTTTTGTGTAATTCAAGTTGTGTAATTCAAAAGAAGATTAATGTTTATGAAAAATAACTATTGACTATTTTGTATAGAATAAATTTGATAGGCGATTCAATGTAATAAGAGATTATATTGTTCAGGATTGCATATTATATAAATAAACCTTACCGGTATAATATATAGTGAAAATTAGAGTAGATATTTGTTTGTTTTCATATTATTATAGAATTAGGTGTGGGACCTTTCATATTGGACGTATTTAGGCCCGAAATTGATTTTTTTTTATGCCATTTTGACGTAAAAAACGTGAAAATTGATGGTTTTTAGGCATAAATGTGTCCAATATGTGTCATATGACTTTAGTTCAGCTATGATATTTGATAAAATTGATGACTTTATTCCAGAATGATAGAATGCATGTTGTCGCTGATTTATATGAAAAGTGATAAAGTGTTAGTAGTGTAGAGAAAGTTTTCCTTGTGGTCTAAATGTTACGATTGAAAATGGTATGTGACGTGGAACCCTGTCACAGAGTGTAGTGAAACCCTGCCACAGACTCTAGTGGAACCCTGTCACAGAGTCTAGTGAAACCCTGTCACAGAGTCTAGTGAAACCATGTCACAGAGTCTAGTGAAATCCTGTCACAGAGTCTATTGAAACCCTGCCACAGAGTGTAGTGAAACCCTGTCACACGGTCAGTGAAACCATGTCACAGAGTCTAGTGATATCCTGTCACACAGGCTAGTGAAACCCTGTCATAATGTCAAGTGAAACCCTGTAGTATAA
>NW_008708351.1:7785-8790 GCF_000327385.1 Lottia gigantea
AAGATAAATGAATACGAAGGCGAAAATTGTTACATACCTACAGATGATCACTGTTTTATCAAATGCGTCAATCGTGTTTTGAACAAAGATTTAACGTGTAAATTTCAAGAATACATCAACGGGTTTTCAAAAGCAAATAGAAAAGGAGTGATGACTTGTGCTAGAATGAATGAATTCAACAAGAAATTTAACACTTCGTTTCAAATTTATAATCCCAAAAACAGACATTTTCACCTCAGAGACGTTCACGATGAATTAGATTGGGTTTTGTACTTACACAACTCGCATTTCTGTTTGATTAGAAGAAGCCAAAAAAGTTTGGGAATTCAAGAAATAGAAGACAATTACGAACAGGTGTGGAAAACGTGTAGAGACGACAACGCAGTAACACAGGTTTCACCCCTCAAACTAAACGTGCTTTCGAGTATGAGCGATGATGCGTTATTCGCTTGGGATTGCGAAACGTATTCAGAAAAAGACACGCGAAGAGCAATTCCATATTGTTGCACTTTAATTAATTTAGAAAAACTAAGGAAAATGTTAAACAGAATAAATAATCTATTTCCAGATTTAAAGCCGTCAGATCCCCTTCCAGAAGAATTTTATGATAAACTAATGAATGTAGTAGAAATATTTGTAGGTACAGATTGCATCGATCAAATTTTGAAATATTTAGGTCAATATGATAGAAAGAGATTAATATTAATTTCTCATAACGGCAGTGGATTCGACAACTGGATTGTGCTTAAAAATGCAAAAAAACTAACGCATTGCCCTTTAAAAACACCCAGAGGAATTCTATCTTTTCCTTTATCTAATCCATACACGGATGAAGATTTACAGAAAAAATGGAAAAGACAGAAAGAAATAAAGGGTAATTATTTACAACATATTAATTTCACGTGTTCCTATCAACACGAATCCTCTAGTTTGGCTGCATGGGGAAATTCTTCCAATCTTCCCGCGAATTTGAGAAAGATTGCCGACGTAGATATCGCTAAATAC
>NW_008708352.1:0-1294 GCF_000327385.1 Lottia gigantea
AGATGCAAACATGTCCCTTTATATCAGAAACTCATTATTTTGTAAGCAACTCTACGAATAAAAGGTACCCGATCCAGGAACATCTAACATGTGAACATTCGAATGTAATATATTTAATTTCATGCAAGAAATGCCCCAAACAATATGTAGGAGAAACTAAGAACAATTTACGAACTCGCTTTAATGCTCATGGATCAGAGATCAAATTAAAGAAAGACAAGCATGTTTCTAATCATTTCAACCTCGACGACCATTCAATAGACGATCTCACCCTAATCCCAATTGAGCGCATAGAAATTGACTTGCCCGAAGATGAAACTACCAAATTCCGTCAATCTAGGGAAGCCCATTGGATTGAGACATTGAATACAGCAAGACCTATAGGACTAGATATTCATCATAATGTAGGCATAGCACCCTTTGTTGTCCCGTTTAATACAACCAGCAATCGAGCAAGCAAGATAGTTCATGCCCACTATAAGAGCCTTCAAGAGAAATTCCCCCATGTCTATAAGCAAACAATGATAGTGGCATGTTCAAAAAATAAGAACTTAAATAATATTGTTCATAGTAAACTAAAAACAATCAGTACATAACAGATACTATACTTCTCGCCCATCGGGCGAGTTATTTGTTTTTTTTTAATTTCAGATCAGAATAAGAACAGAAGAAAACCCAATATCAAGACCCTTAATCCTAATTTCTAAATAAAGTGTCTGCTCCACCCTAGGCCTGTACATTTGGGAGAATCAAACCCTCCCTTCCCCGAAATCTATATTTATTGTGAAGTACTGAGAAGCAATTATTATTAGGTTTTTAAATTAAAACTTGAACCATGTTAAAACTAATTACAGTAAATTTACATTTTAATACCTACTTCCAGTAACACATCGTTTAACTTCAAATAAAAATAATTCTTTATAACAATATTAGACCAGAATACAGTAAACAGAATTCAAATGTTAACGTGGCCTTTTTCAAAATAGAATAAAACTCTTTGAGTAAAGCAATACTCTTTACTTTCTGGTGATATAACATTAGTTTTATATATAAAAAAAGATCCTAAAAAATAAATGTAAGTCGCAGAAGGGACGACAAAACTTCGGTGAATATAATATTTTTTTATAATAAACAGACAACTTAACATATAATCGGACTATTTGTACGTCCTGAAACGGTTTGCTGTATTAAACAGTAAACACTGAACGGTTATGGACAAACTATTGGTTAACACAGATTTAGTAAAACCGACTACAACAAATGTAAGTGTTCCACATTAAAAAGTTTACTTCAT
>NW_008708352.1:7668-8785 GCF_000327385.1 Lottia gigantea
GGAATGTATCTATACATGTAATACACAATGGAGTTTGTAAATGTAGGGAATGTATCTATACATGTAATACACAATGGAGTTTGTAAATGTAGGGAATGTATCTATACATGTAATACACAATGGAGTTTGTAAATGTAGGGAATGTATCTATACATGTAATACACAATGGAGTTTGTAAATGTAGGGAATGTATCTATACATGTAATACACAATGGAGTTTGTAAATGAAGGGAATGTATCTATACATGTAATACACAATGGTTTTTGTAAATGTAGGGAATATATCTATACATGTAATACACAATGGAGTTTGTAAATGTAGGGAATATATCTATATATGTAATACACAATGGAGTTTGTAAATGTAGGGAATGTAGCTATAAATGTAATACACAATGGAGTTTGTAAACGTAGGGGATGTATCTATACATGTAATACACAATAGAGTTTGTAAATGTAGGGGATGTATCTGTACATGTAATACACAACAGAGTTTGTAAATGTAGGGAATGTATCTATACATGTAATACACAATGGAGTTTGTAAATGTAGGGAATATATCTATACATGTAATACACAATGGAGTTTGTAAATGTAGAGAATGTAGCTATAAATGTAATACACAATGGAGTTTTTAAACGTAGGGGATGTATCTATACATGTAATACACAATAGAGTTTGTAAATGTAGGGAATGTATCTATACATGTAATACACAATGGAGTTTGTAAATGTAGGGAATATATCTATACATGTAGTACACAATGGAGTTTGTAAATGTAGGGAATGTATCTATGCATGTAATATCCAATGGAGTTTGTACATGTAGGGAATATATCTATACATGTAATACACAATGGAGTTTGTAAATGTAGGGAATACACAATGGAGTTTGTAAATGTACCGAATAACTTAAGAACCAAAACTGCTAGGGTTTGTTATATCATTCCAGATGTCTGTATTATATTCTATGATTATAAACAGATTTTAGAATACTGTATTTGAATTATCATAACAAGAAGTTAACAAGACGTTTCTGAAATAAGAATGCGAAATGTTTAACCATTTAAATAATATACAGTTGAGTTCAATCAGAACGAAACCGTTCGGATCATTGT
>NW_008708353.1:0-1449 GCF_000327385.1 Lottia gigantea
TAGTACGAATGGTGGTCAGCTTCTCTTGAAGTGTGGTTTGGTAATGGTCGATCAGGACCTGCGTAACCTTAGAGAGCCATGTCCGATTGAGGGATCTAATATTCGCGTCAACAGCTGATGTTTTCATTGCTGGGCGGATAAAACTATCCAACTCAGAGACTTTGCGTTTGAAGGTAAACGCTGGTTGGCCTTGCTGTTGAAGGGTAAGGATTGCCAAATGATGGAGGCACTGCAAAACTTGGAAGAACACCTTCACAAAGGGTTCTTCCTCCTTATGAGTGGGGACTGGTTGGCGTCGGTGGGCTGGTAGTCGTTTCTGTTTTTGGTCAGGTCGATGGTTAGCTCTTGATTGGTAGGTGTTGTAGGTAGGTCGGCGATGGGGTGGGATATAGCTGGATGGGTTGGTTGGTGGTCGGCGAATGGTAGGTGGTAGAGGTCGATGGAAGACAGGGCCGTTGTAGGGTACGTGATATTGGTTTGGTTGACGATTAGTGTTTCTATGTCTGGCTTCTTGCCAGTGGTTGTTGTAGTTGGGGAGCATAATGAAAATAACTTGAGGTTAGAAAGGGAATGTACAGCGGATGTAACAGGAGGAAACTGTATATGCTAGCGTGAAAATGTGGGGTTCAAATTATGCAAATAAGTCAAACTGGGTTTGGGGATATATAAAGTAAGATGAAAGTTATGATGAAAAATGCAAAAATATATATTTAGGTGATAAATAACTCTAACAATGATGTGTTATACCTCTTGTATCTCGTTTGCATGTCTAGGGAACTTTTTAGAATGTGTCTTGGGTTTGACAAATTACAAGGTTTACCTTGCCCTTTATTGCTCAAGTTGTATTGGTTATATTATGCTGCTGGGTCATGTGATAGAGGGACCTTATTTACCTTTGTTTGAAGAGCGATGTAAAGGGCGATAACTAGGATAGTATGCTACATAACAATGCTAAGCCTCCGGCTTTACTTCAATAATGTCTCCCATCCTTCACATTAAATGCTTTGATGAGGGGTCATTTTTTTATATTGTTGTGTGGGACATGCAAGGTAGTAGAAGATCGGGTTTTAATACAGTAATTAAAAATATCTTCAGTTTGTCAAGTTATATAATGTTGATCTGCATATGAGCTTTGTTCTTTCTTGACATAATGTTTAGGATTATTCAGTTGATTCTCTGCTTCTGAAACGTAATCCTCCCTATTCAGAATGACACAACATGAACCTTTGTCACTTTTTTTAATAATACTGTTGATACTGGACTCCATCATCATGTTGTTGAGAGTGCTGAGGTTCTGTTGTGCTTTCTTCGAGATTTTATTTGAAATGGGTATACATGTGAAGAGGATCTTGGAGTTTGGGAAGGTTTTGTTGACTGTGGCGATTAATTTCTGGGCTTGGTTAAAGGAGGTCTTTGGTAGCTGATCACGGTTGTTGAGGCCTACATGAA
>NW_008708353.1:7404-8781 GCF_000327385.1 Lottia gigantea
TCAGGTCATCAACAAGACTTATTACTTACCCATCGGTCCAGGGTCTCCTGGTACTCCTATAGGACCAAATAGAAATTATAATCGACAAGAAACCCAAACTTTTCTTTAATTGATGTATCAATAATTCAGTTTTCCATATATTGTATATTGTATATATTATATACTTATTACTTACCGATCGATCCTGGGTCTCCTGGTTCACCATAGCCAACTTCACCTTTTGGACCTCTTTCTCCCGTTTCGCCTTTTGGTCCAGGGTCTCCTTGGACTCCTATGGGACCAGAAATGAAATGAATAGAGATTTACGTCCTACTTTTCTGCACCATGTGGGCTAATGAAGACGGTATGTGACCAGAATGAAATTATTATCAACAAGTTACTCGAATAGGTCTTTCTTTCTGTATCAATCATTCAGTTTCCAATATATTGTAATCTTAGGCCATCAACAAAACTTATTACTTACCCATCGGTCCAGGGTCTCCTCCATCACCTTTTGGACCTTTTTCTCCCAATTCTCCTGGTGGGCCTTGTGGACCTCTTTCTCCTGATTCTCCAGGTGGTCCGAGATCTCCTGATACTCCTATAGGGCCAAAAAGAAAATATAATCGACAAGAAACTCGAGTTCTTCTTTAATAGATGTATCAATCATTCAGTTTCCAATATATTGTAATGTCAGGTCATCAACAAGACTTATTACTTACCCATCGGTCCAGGGTCTCCTGGTTCACCATACCCAACTTCTCCCCTTTCACCTTTTGGACCTCTTTCTCCCGTTTCGCCTATTGGTCCAGGATCTCCTTGGACTCCTATGGGACCAGAAAGAAAATATTTTCAACAAGTTACTCGAATAGGTCTTTATTTCTGTATCAATCATTCAGTTTCCAATATATTCTAATCTAAGGCATCAACAAGATTTATTACTTACCCATCGGTCCAGGGTCTCCAGGTTCACCATACCCAACTTCTCCTCTATCACCTTTTAGACCTCTGTCTCCTGATTCTCCTGGTGGTCCTTGGGGTCCTCTTTCTCCCGATTCTCCTGGTGTTCCGGGCTCTCCTTGGACTCCTAGGAACCAGAATGAAAATATAAAAAAAATCAAATCGGTGTTTATTTCTGTAGCAATCATTCAATTCTTAATATATTGTATTAAAGACTTATTTCTTCTGATACGCCTACAGGTCTGAGGATAGTCTAAAACTCCTATGGGACCAGAAAGAAAATATTATCAACAAAATACTAGAATCGATCTTTTTTTCTGTATCAATCATTCAATTTCCAATATATTGTAATTTTATGCATCAACAAGACTTATTACTTACCCATCGGTCCAGTATCTCCAGGTTCACCATACCCAACTTCTCCTCTATAACCTTTTA
>NW_008708354.1:0-1180 GCF_000327385.1 Lottia gigantea
ACCAAAACAGAAAAACAAATTTTCGGAAAATTTTCTTGATGAAAATGACTAAAGATGGCCGCCGATTTGGGACAATTAAGTGGGGTACAAGTTTGAAAAAGAGGTACCGTAAGCAGACGGTAGGTGCTACAGAGCTGTGCTTTGCAGGGTAGTTAGGCCCACAATGGGCCTATACGTCACAATATAAAAAGTTTGCCTATTGGATGCGCTTTGAGAGTTACAGCCCCTCACAGTCCGGCTATTGTCACATAAATGCCTCATTTGGACCACTGTTTCGCCTCCAGGTTTCACGCGAACGCCCGAAACAAGTTTGAATCGGATTTTTGACACCCCCGGGTCCCCCCAAGTTCAAATTTAACCAAAACAGAAAAACAAATTTTCGGAAAATTTTCTTGATGAAAATGACTAAAGATGGCCGCCGATTTGGGACAATTAAGTGGGGTACAAGTTTGAAAAAGAGGTACCGTAAGCAGACGGTAGGTGCTACAGAGCTGTGCTTTGCAGGGTAGTTAGGCCAACAATGGGCCTATACGTCACAATATAAAAAGTTTGCCTATTGGATGCGCTTTGAGAGTTACAGCCCCTCAAAGTCGGGTTATTGTCACATAAATGCCTCATTTGGACCAGTGTTTCGCCTCCAGGTTTCACGCGAACGCCCGAAACAAGTTTGAATCGGATTTTTGACACCCCCGGGTCCCCCCAAGTTCAAATTTAACCAAAACAGAAAAACAAATTTTCGGAAAATTTTCTTGATGAAAATGACTAAAGATGGCCGCCGATTTGGGACAATTAAGTGGGGTACAAGTTTGAAAAAGAGGTACCGTAAGCAGACGGTAGGTGCTACAGAGCTGTGCTTTGCAGGGTAGTTAGGCCAACAATGGGCCTATACGTCACAATATAAAAAGTTTGCCTATTGGATGCGCTTTGAGAGTTACAGCCCCTCANAGTCGGGTTATTGTCACATAAATGCCTCATTTGGACCAGTGTTTCGCCTCCAGGTTTCACGCGAACGCCCGAAACAAGTTTGAATCGGATTTTTGACACCCCCGGGTCCCCCCAAGTTCAAATTTAACCAAAACAGAAAAACCAATTTTCGGAAAATTTTCTTGATGAAAATGACTAAAGATGGCCGCCGATTTGGGACAATTAAGTGGGGTACAAGTTTGAAAAAGAGGTACCG
>NW_008708354.1:8736-9892 GCF_000327385.1 Lottia gigantea
GGGTAGTTAGGCCAACAATGGGCCTATACGTCACAATATAAAAAGTTTGCCTATTGGATGCGCTTTGAGAGTTACAGCCCCTCAAAGTCGGGTTATTGTCACATAAATGCCTCATTTGGACCAGTGTTTCGCCTCCAGGTTTCACGCGAACGCCCGAAACAAGTTTGAATCGGATTTTTGACACCCCCGGGTCCCCCCAAGTTCAAATTTAACCAAAACAGAAAAACAAATTTTCGGAAAATTTTCTTGATGAAAATGACTAAAGATGGCCGCCGATTTGGGACAATTAAGTGGGGTACAAGTTTGAAAAAGAGGTACCGTAAGCAGACGGTAGGTGCTACAGAGCTGTGCTTTGCAGGGTAGTTAGGCCAACAATGGGCCTATACGTCACAATATAAAAAGTTTGCCTATTGGATGCGCTNTGAGAGTTACAGCCCCTCAAAGTCGGGTTATTGTCACATAAATGCCTCATTTGGACCAGTGTTTCGCCTCCAGGTTTCACGCGAACGCCCGAAACAAGTTTGAATCGGATTTTTGACACCCCCGGGTCCCCCCAAGTTCAAATTTAACCAAAACAGAAAAACAAATTTTCGGAAAATTTTCTTGATGAAAATGACTAAAGATGGCCGCCGATTTGGGACAATTAAGTGGGGTACAAGTTTGAAAAAGAGGTACCGTAAGCAGACGGTAGGTGCTACAGAGCTGTGCTTTGCAGGGTAGTTAGGCCAACAATGGGCCTATACGTCACAATATAAAAAGTTTGCCTATTGGATGCGCTTTGAGAGTTACAGCCCCTCAAAGTCGGGTTATTGTCACATAAATGCCTCATTTGGACCAGTGTTTCGCCTCCAGGTTTCACGCGAACGCCCGAAACAAGTTTGAATCGGATTTTTGACACCCCCGGGTCCCCCCAAGTTCAAATTTAACCAAAACAGAAAAACAAATTTTCGGAAAATTTTCTTGATGAAAATGACTAAAGATGGCCGCCGATTTGGGACAATTAAGTGGGGTACAAGTTTGAAAAAGAGGTACCGTAAGCAGACGGTAGGTGCTACAGAGCTGTGCTTTGCAGGGTAGTTAGGCCAACAATGGGCCTATACGTCACAATATAAAAAGTTTGCCTATTGGATGCGCTTTGAAAGTTACAGCCCCTCAA
>NW_008708354.1:12420-13938 GCF_000327385.1 Lottia gigantea
ATTGTCACATAAATGCCTCATTTAGACCAGTGTTTCGCCTCCAGTTTTCACACGAACGCCCGAAACAAGTTTGAATCGAATTTTTGACACCCCTGGGTCCCCCCAAGTTCAAATTTAACCAAAACAGAAAAACAAATTTTCGGAAAATTTTCTTGATGAAAATGACTACAGATGGCCGCCGATTTGGGACAATTAAGTGGGGTACAAGTTTGAAAAGAGGTACCGTAAGCAGACGGTAGGTGCTACAGAGCTGTGCTGGGCCTATACGTCACAATATAAAAAGTTTGCCTATTGGATGCGCTTTGAGAGTTACAGCCCCTCAAAGTCGGGTTATTGTCACATAAATGCCTCATTTAGACCAGTGTTTCGCCTCCAGTTTTCACACGAACGCCCGAAACAAGTTTGAATCGAATTTTTGACACCCCTGGGTCCCCCCAAGTTCAAATTTAACCAAAACAGAAAAACAAATTTTCGGAAAATTTTCTTGATGAAAATGACTAAAGATGGCCGCCGATTTGGGACAATTAAGTGGGGTACAAGTTTGAAAAAGAGGTACCGTAAGCAGACGGTAGGTGCTACAGAGCTGTGCTTTGCAGGGTAGTTAGGCCAACAATGGGCCTATACGTCACAATATAAAAAGTTTGCCTATTGGATGCGCTTTGAGAGTTACAGCCCCTCAAAGTCGGGTTATTGTCACATAAATGCCTCATTTGGACCAGTGTTTCGCCTCCACGTTTCACGCGAACGCCCGAAACAAGTTTGAATCGGATTTTTGACACCCCCGGGTCCCCCCAAGTTCAAATTTAACCAAAACAGAAAAACAAATTTTCGGAAAATTTTCTTGATGAAAATGACTAAAGATGGCCGCCGATTTGGGACAATTAAGTGGGGTACAAGTTTGAAAAAGAGGTACCGTAAGCAGACGGTAGGTGCTACAGAGCTGTGCTTTGCAGGGTAGTTAGGCCAACAATGGGCCTATACGTCACAATATTAAAAGTTTGCCTATTGGATGCGCTTTGAGAGTTACAGCCCCTCAAAGTCGGGTTATTGTCACATAAATGCCTCATTTGGACCAGTGTTTCGCCTCCAGGTTTCACGCCAACGCCCGAAACAAGTTTGAATCGGATTTTTGACACCCCCGGGTCCCCCCAAGTTCAAATTTAACCAAAACAGAAAAACAAATTTTCGGAAAATTTTCTTGATGAAAATGACTAAAGATGGCCGCCGATTTGGGACAATTAAGTGGGGTACAAGTTTGAAAAAGAGGTACCGTAAGCAGACGGTAGGTGCTACAGAGCTGTGCTTTGCAGGGTAGTTAGGCCAACAATGGGCCTATACGTCACAATATTAAAAGTTTGCCTATTGGATGCGCTTTGAGAGTTACAGCCCCTCAAAGTCGGGTTATTGTCACATAAATGCCTCATTTGGACCAGTGTTTCGCCTCCAGGTTTCACGCCAACGCCCGANACAAGTTTGAATCGGATTTTTGACACCCCCGGGTCCCCCCAAGTTCAAATT
>NW_008708354.1:21173-21995 GCF_000327385.1 Lottia gigantea
TAAGCAGACGGTAGGTGCTACAGAGCTGTGCTTTGCGGGGTAGTTAGGCCAACAATGGGCCTATACGTCACAATATAAAAAGTTTGCCTATTGGATGCGCTTTGAGAGTTACAGCCCCTCAAAGTCGGGTTATTGTCACATAAATGCCTCATTTAGACCAGTGTTTCGCCTCCAGTTTTCACACGAACGCCCGAAACAAGTTTGAATCGAATTTTTGACACCCCTGGGTCCCCCCAAGTTCAAATTTAACCAAAACAGAAAAACAAATTTTCGGAAAATTTTCTTGATGAAAATGACTAAAGATGGCCGCCGATTTGGGACAATTAAGTGGGGTACAAGTTTGAAAAAGAGGTACCGTAAGCAGACGGTAGGTGCTACAGAGCTGTGCTTTGCAGGGTAGTTAGGCCAACAATGGGCCTATACGTCACAATATAAAAAGTTTGCCTATTGGATGCGCTTTGAGAGTTACAGCCCCTCAAAGTCGGGTTATTGTCACATAAATGCCTCATTTGGACCAGTGTTTCGCCTCCAGTTTTCACGCGAACGCCCGAAACAAGTTTGAATCGGATTTTTGACACCCCCGGGTCCCCCCAAGTTCAAATTTAACCAAAACAGAAAAACAAATTTTCGGAAAATTTTCTTGATGAAAATGACTAAAGATGGCCGCCGATTTGGGACAATTAAGTGGGGTACAAGTTTGAAAAAGAGGTACCGTAAGCAGACGGTAGGTGCTACAGAGCTGTGCTTTGCAGGGTAGTTAGGCCAACACTGGGCCTATACGTCACAATATAAAAAGTTTGTCTATTGGATGCGCTTTGAGAG
>NW_008708354.1:26068-29004 GCF_000327385.1 Lottia gigantea
CAAGAAATCAAAAGGTCGAGAGTTGGTAGAGGAGGAACTGATCTACTTAAAAAGATAAATGAATACGAAGGCGAAAATTGTTTCATACCTACAGATGGTCACTGTTTTATCAAATGCGTCAATCGTGTTTTGAACAAAGATTTAACGTGTAAATTTCAAGAATACATCAACGGGTTTTCAAAAGCAAATAGAAAAGGAGTGATGACAGGAATTCAACAAGAAATTTAACACTTCTTTTCAAATTTATAATCCCAAAAACAGACATTTTCACCCCAGAGACGTTCACGATGAATTAGATTGGGTTTTGTACTTACACAACTCACATTTCTGTTTGATTAGAAGAAGCCAAAAAAGTTTGGGAATTCAAGAAACAGAAGACAATTACGAACAGGTGTGGAAAACGTGTAGAGACGATAACGCAGTAACACAGGTTTCACCCCTCAAACTAAACGTGCTTTCGAGTATGAGTGATGATGCGTTATTCGCTTGGGATTGCGAAACATATTCAGAAAAAGACACGCGAAGAGCAAATCCTTATGCCTGCACTTTAATTAATTTAGAAAAACTAAGGAAAATGTTAAACAGAATAAATAATCTCTTTCCAGATTTAAAGTCATCAGATCCCCTTCCAGAAGAATTTTATGATAAACTAATGAATGTAGTAGAAATATTTGTAGGTACAGATTGCATCGATCAAATGTTGAAATATTTAGGTCAATATGATAGAAAGAGATTAATATTAATTTCTCATAACGGCAGTGGATTCGACAACTGGATCGTGCTTAAAAATGCAAAAAAACTAATGCATTGCCCTTTAAAAACACCCAGAGGAATTCTATCTTTTCCTTTATCTAATCCATACACGGATGAAGATTTACAGAAAAAATGGAAAAGACAGAAAGAAATAAAGGGTAATTATTTACAACATATTAATTTCACGTGTTCCTATCAACACGAATCCTCTAGTTTGGCTGCATGGGGAAATTCTTCCAATCTTCCCGCGAATTTGAGAAAGATTGCCGACGTAGATATCGCTATATACACGCAAGACAATTGGGAGAAATTGAGACACGAATGGGAACCTTACGCCAAGAGAGACACTCTCTGTTTGGGAGCTTGTTTGATAAAATACAACCAAGTGACGAAAGAAGTTGTAAACCAGAATATGTCCAATAATCTAACGGCTCCATCTTTATCTTTAAAGGGTTGGTATTATTTATATCATTACGATAAAGAAATGGTGGAAGAAGAATGGTATGAAACTACTAGAATGGTTGCGAAACATACCGAAAAAGAAAACGTAGAAAAAGTTTATTCGCACACTAATCCTTTTATAAGAAATTTTATCAGACGATCTATTAAAGGAACAAGATGTTCTGCAAATAGAAAATCATTTGAAATGAACAAAATGGATGAAATTTGTAACGTATTAAAGGAATATATTTCGCAAAGTGAAAGTAATAACATAATTGATTTATTCAAAGAATACAGCGCAAGCACAAAAGACAAAACGGAGGTTCATTCGAGACTTAAAAAAATAGAATATACTAAACTAATGGCATTTGATGCTAACGGTTTATACGCTTCCGCCATGTCGGATTTAGACAGTGAATATCCGAGAGCGGAAAGTGGAAGACCGTTTCTACCAGAAGAAGAAAAAAGAATTTGTGAAACTCTTCAATAAACAAAAATTCAGACCTAGAACAGCTATTTTAACAGTGTGGTTTGACTATCCCAAAAACATGTTCTTCCAACCGATACCAGCTAAAGATAAAATCACTTTCACGAATAAAGAAGGTAAAAAGGAAACGGGTAACAAAATCAGGTTCAGAAATGGTTTCTGTCACGACGTTTTAACATCGGTCGATATTCAAGAAATAGTGAAAGCCGGTGGACGAATTATTAGAATATTAGATGGTATAGTTTACGAAGAAAATTTTAAAACTCCACCCTATAGAGATTATGTTTTAATTTTGAGAGATTTAAGAAATAAATATAAACGAGAAGGTAATATCGTGGGTAGTAATTGCATGAAATTATTAGGTAATTCCTTGTATGGTAAATCAATTCAGAAAGACATATTCACAACTAGACATTTATGGAATGAAGCAACTTTACAGGCCAACTTTGATTCACGCGTTAAAACCTATGAGAAAATTAATGATACTCAATATATTGTTGAAACAGAAATTGAAGAAAAAGAGATTACTACCGAAGACAGTAAATCTACACGACTAACACCTAGTCATTTGGGATCGTTCGTTTTATCTCACAGTAAAAAAATAATGAACAATTTCATTCACGTCATAAATGGATTTTATAAACCCGAAATATACTATACCGACACCGATAGTTTGTACATTTCATCCAAAAATTGGAAAAAACTAAACAGAGCTGGTTTGGTCTCCGAAAAAGACTATTGCAAAGGTAAAAACGATTACGGTGACGGTGGAATTATATTTGGTTTATATTTAGTCGATTGCGCGTATATTCGTTTATCGAACCCTAGTAACGCATTCAACGAATTTTCTACGTTGAAATCGACTTGACTGTTATTTCTCAAGATCAGTTTTATTTTGTTCAGATTCAGATTAACTTTGAATTCGATATTGTTTTTGCCGTTCACGCTTCCTGCGTATTCGGATAGATATTCGTTGATGGCCACGTATTCGTAGCTCCCCGGTAGTAAGCTTATGGTTTCGAACGTAACTCCGCTATCCGTCGATATTTTTAGTTGATTGTTTTTTTCGTTGATGTTTCTAATGGAATTGTAAACGGAGAAATACTTTAATCCCAGTTCGTACTGTTTATTGCGATCGAGTTCATACTCGTAGTCTAGAGACAATTTGATGTCTGGTTTATTCGAGGTGATAACGAACAATTGTTCTTTATTGGACATTTTTAATGACGTTTATATAGTCTTTTTTAGTGATGTT
>NW_008708354.1:29054-30224 GCF_000327385.1 Lottia gigantea
CACATAAATGCCTCATTTGGACCAGTGTTTCGCCTCCAGGTTTCACGCGAACGCCCGAAACAAGTTTGATTCGGATTTTTGACACCCCCGGGTCCCCCCAAGTTCAAATTTAACCAAAACAGAAAAACAAATTTTCGGAAAATTTTCTTGATGAAAATGACTAAAGATGGCCGCCGATTTGGGACAATTAAGTGGGGTACAAGTTTGAAAAAGAGGTACCGTAAGCAGACGGTAGGTGCTACAGAGCTGTGCTTTGCAGGGTAGTTAGGCCAACAATGGGCCTATACGTCACAATATAAAAAGTTTGCCTATTGGAAGCGCTTTGAGAGTTACAGCCCCTCAAAGTCGGGTTATTGTCACATAAATGCCTCATTTGGACCAGTGTTTCGCCTCCAGTTTTCACGCAAACGCCCGAAACAAGTTTGAATCGAATTTTTGACACCCCCGGGTCCCCCCAAGTTCAAATTTAACCAAAACAGAAAAACAAATTTTCGGAAAATTTTCTTGATGAAAATGACTAAAGATGGCCGCCGATTTGGGACAATTAAGTGGGGTACAAGTTTGAAAAAGAGGTACCGTAAGCAGACGGTAGGTGCTACAGAGCTGTGCTTTGCAGGGTAGTTAGGCCAACAATGGGCCTATACGTCACAATATAAAAAGTTTGCCTATTGGATGCGCTTTGAGAGTTACAGCCCCTCAAAGTCGGGTTATTGTCACATAAATGCCTCATTTGGACCAGTGTTTCGCCTCCAGTTTTCACGCGAACGCCCGAAACAAGTTTGAATCGGATTTTTGACACCCCTGGGTCCCCCCAAGTTCAAATTTAACCAAAACAGAAAAACAAATTTTCGGAAAATTTTCTTGATGAAAATGGCTAAAGATGGCCGCCGATTTGGGACAATTAAGTGGGGTACAAGTTTGAAAAAGAGATACCGTAAGAACACGGTAGGTGCTACAGAGCTGTGCTTTGCAGGGTAGTTGGGCCAACAATGGGCCTATACGTCACAATATAAAAAGTTTGCCTATTGGATGCGCTTTGAGAGTTACAGCCCCTCAAAGTCGGGTTATTGTCACATAAATGCCTCATTTGGACCAGTGTTTCGCCTCCAGTTTTCACGCGAACGCCCGAAACAAGTTTGAATCGGATTTTTGACACCCCTGGGTCCCCCC
>NW_008708354.1:30274-74955 GCF_000327385.1 Lottia gigantea
GTTGGTAAGATTTTTACATAACCATCATGTCCTCCGATATTTTCATTGTTTCATTATGCTTTTTGATACAAATATTTCTATTATGAAAATATCTTGATGTGCAACAATATCCCATAGTTTAGAGAAAGGCTATCTCGTGATAAATTCTTCATTTTTGCACATTTTAAAGTCATAATTTCACTTCGAATTAGTGATTGTATCAAAATCACTTTAGAATTCCGAGTGGATCTATATATGAGTAAATATAAGCAAAATATCAGATTGTTTTTCAACATCAATGGTTGGCAAACCTGTGTTAAGGCAACCATTTTTAGTCCATTATCAATAAAAAAAAATTTTATAAAAGATTGACCTTTTTATTCATATATTTTGCATCAACCTAGGCTTGAGAGTGACTCGCGTGAAAATCAGCTCACTCCTCCACTCCTTTTAGTTACCTTAGAATTATGTTAAATTAAAAGCATACTCAAAATCCCTGCTTTCTATGCAAAAAGGAATGTTCATCCAGGTGTTTCAAAGGGTTCTATGCACAATTACATAAAATGACCCAGGAAGACCGTGTCAGTGTCAAAATTTTACTTAACCTATTGGTTTTTCATTTCGCCCAGGTGATCTGAAGTCGGTACCAGAAAGTAGTGTTTCTCATAAGAAAACCTCGTAAATCCTTTCCATTTCTTTAAAATTTTAAGAAAAAAAACCTTGTAAGTCAGATTCTGCTAAATCATTTGAATATTATGATGGTGGTTAAATTGTTTTGTCTGGTTTTATTTGATACACCATACTATAACGATTTTATTAGATGATGGGATATTTCAATGCAGTCGTTTTGAAAAGAGCAACACGTTTTTTTTTCAAAACAAAACAGCCGAGAATGACTTATTAGGTCTTTCCATGAGACCGACGATGTGTTCTAGAAAGAATGAAATACTCTGGCAAAACAATAACAATAGTGTTTCTCACGAAGAGTTTGCAAGGTTAGAAGTTCGGGCGACATCAGATATTTCCGACTGTAGTTATTCATCTAAAGTAACAGCTTTGAATTGAATTTTTGACATCCATGAAACCCACAATATTGGGAACATTCTACATTGCCAACCATCGCAAAGCCCAGTAAGGTTGAGGGTTTAGTTTTCGAAACGGGAATTATTTTACCTAAGCTAATCAGTAAAATTTGAGCTTTTAATTTAAAGTGAAAAGGACGTTTTCTCTTTTCTTGAGACTCTACCATTTGTAAAAAAAAGTCAGAAATTGTAATATTTACTTATATTAAAATCAACCTCTGACAAATGTCGAATCTATGCCTTTAAATATTTCAATGCTCTAATCTAAACAATATTCATTATTCATTTTCCTTCAAAAGAAATAATCTGTTTGATTGCTTCGGATATCAAACCTAGTATACATAGAGTTTTAATTCTGATCGGATAAAAATCAAAATTGTGTATTGAAGATCAGAATCAATTTCATGTGAATCAAACAGGCTTTCTGAACACTAATCCCTATACTATCGTTCAGTCCAGCAATACTACAGGTGGGCTATACCTGAACACTTTTCACCCATTCTTTGTTTCACAAAATTCAAATCTATCTCCTTGACTGTACAGGGAGTTAAAACTGCCATTTTGGATCTCAGCAAAAATTCAAAATTAAGGGTAGGTTTTAACGATTGTATTTTTATATTTGCATTTCTGAACATTTCTTTTCTTCAGTAGAGCATTATGTTCATATTGATGTGAATCAACCATTACTGTATGTGAGACCCAATAACAAAGAACAGAATTGGGGCAGAATTGAACGATTCAACCTATTCAATTGACATATCGATATCGAATCTTCCAATTTACCCTATGCACTGAATGGAGTTACCGACCATTTTAAGACCAGCAGGGGAGTCTGATTTTATTTTGATACACAATCTAAATATTTTCTTTCCATATCAATGTAAATGGAGCAAACCATCAATTATACGAAGAAAATCCAGCTGATAATTCAAGTCATGAAAAATACAGTTAAAAACACAAAATATACATCAACTACCTTCAATTGTAAGTGTGTTCTTATTCTAATCATATGAGACATCTTTTAACATTTGCCTGATTACTTTTTTGTAGTATATTGATGTGGCTTCATTGGGATAGAAAAACACACACCAAACAATCGTGTTCAAATCACATCATTGAATGACTAAATATTGTCTCATACAATTACTAGAAATAATAAGTGTCATGGGTTTCAATTTTGTTTGAAATAAATCACCTTTCCTAATAATTTGTAAATGGGTACGGTTATTACAGGAAAGGTCATTGCAATTGCTTTTAATTTGGTGTGATTAGGAAGCCTTATTCTGTTGCTGTTTTTCAGCTTTAGCGGAGATTAACTAGAAACATTACATTAATAATGTAAGGTTAAAAAATATAGTTGGGTATTTTTATTTCCAGTGACCCTAAGTTGGAATAGTATTTATCTGGAAGCCATATTATCATTTACCAAGAATCTGGAACATAAACAGAATTTCAGGTAATAGAGAATTTCAGAATCAGGTAAAATGAAAAATTCAATTATCTTCAAACAAAATACCTTATACGTGCAAAACCCAATACATTGAAAATTCTGAAGAAAATCAGTACAAAGTTAATCATCGTATAAAAAGTATACAAATATACACTGCCACAGAATTATTATTGTTTTAGTATAACAAACAGTGTATGATATATGCCTATGCCGTCCTGAAAATGATTTTGTATCTGAAGCATGTGTCAGCGGCATGAGATGAGCCCTAATCAATTATGTATTAGATGTAACGAAAAGGTTTCATAATGGTATACTCTCATTTCCATAGTTTTCAGTTGACACGATAGTTTTTGCTTGCAGTCAATTAATTTGATTGCCAAGTTTCTTGCTTGAGTATACATAATTCGAATTTGAATTTTTGACGGCGGTATGATCGAACTGAAACGTTTTGATATTAAAGTTTTTTTTGTAGCCTTCCGTTTTTCAAAAAGTGAAAACAAAATCAAAAGGTCAATTGCTATGAATGTCATGACATTTTATGATGTCTGAATAAAAATCTTGTTATATTCAGGTAAAAAGATGAGGAATGAGTTACTCCGGACATATATCCTGAATCTGTAAACCTCTCAAAATATAGCTTTAGGAAAATAGAATAGAAATGAGGTGTTCTAGACATGATCTCTTTAAAAATATTCTGAGTCGTTAAACACTTTAATGTGATATACATTCCGGAAAAAAGAATGGTAATGTGTTACTCATGATAAGTTGTTTTTAAAATGTTCTGAATTTCTAATTTCCCTGTTTGAGATAATGTGAAATCCTGTAACTTTACACAATTAAGTTTAATTAGTAAATAATATTAGATTGTAAATGCTGGTACTAAAGTGGAATTAAACAAACTCATGAGTTCAAATTAAAAAAAACAAAGTTGGATTTAACTGAAAAAAGAAAAAAGCAAAATCACAACAACAAATTTCCGTGGTAGGTCAACTTAAAAGACATTATCAAATCTTTCGTTTGTGGACCACGAACATAGTCATGATCTGCATCTTTAGTTAGAAAACCACATGAATTTACGTGGAAGGACAACATAAAATACATACAACAATAACATACAATAAAAACTCAAACATAGAATAATACAAGTCGAAGCTTTAGTTTGTAGTCCACAAACATACTACATCTGTATCTTCTGTTAAAATATATCTAACTTGCATTTAAATCCCAAACCTCCCAGGCCCTAACACCCTTTTCTGGTTCTATAGCTAGTTTTTTTCTTACCCCTAACTATCAATTTGTGAAGTTAAAACAAAGATGGAAGATTTATTGTCAGTTTCTGTAGTAGTATCTGTTTAATGAATTTAAAGGGTTTTAATATCCGTTTTACCTCTGTTTTTCCACTGTCAATGTCGTGTAATTAATTCAAAAGACATCGGGTAAATTAGGCCATATTCGGTTTCACTCGATTGTACATGAATGTAAATCAACTAGATTTTATTATTGATAATCAAGTCGATCAATTCTAATCAAATTTACCTGGTAACCTTAATTATCAGGGATAAGAGGTTACAATCAAAATATATAATTTCATCGCTGAATTTAAAACAAAACAATCAAATTCATTTGACAATGAAATCAAATTAAGAAAGAAATTTATTTGGTATATCAAAAATATTTCTATTTACCTATTTTCTTTAGACCATATAATAACTGAATAGAATTTCCTGAAGAACTAATATCAATAATATACTCTACATTTTATAAACGGGCATAGAGTACATGTTTCAAAACATGAAATCAAAACAAAAAGCGACTTCGAACAGAAATGTAGATGTTGGCATTATGCTTTTTATTCCCAGAACTACCTCTTATAGCCCCATACCTCTTATAGCCCCCATTCCCCTTTAATTTTTTCTAAACAATAATTGGTGAAATGTTCTGATAGTGATCTGTGATTCAAGGTATAAGGTAGTTACGTAATAATTTTAATTCTGATAGCAAAATCATAACAATAAATTATCTAACAAAACAATAAGTAATGAATATAATATCGCAAATTATAAAGGTATAACGTTGCCAAAATTATTCAATATGTCCAAGCTTTAAATGAAATGAATGGAGTTTTACGTCCTACTTTTCTGCACCATGTGGGCTTTAAAATACCAATGAATAATTTGACAACGTTATATACCTACATGACAAATAAACACTTAATTATTATTCAGTTACAAATATTATTCAGTTACAAATAATAGGTGAAATATGATTTTCTTTTATCTTGATTTACCAATAATGCATAATTTCATTCAATAACAATCATTAATAACAGAATTAAACACGAAGCGACTTGAGGCTAAGATTCTGATTACCAAACTAGTAATTGTGCTCATAAATAAAATGTTACTCGTTTTAACACATTGAGTTTAAATCTTGGATTTTCATTATCAATTCAAAGTAACTATATCTTGAGCATAGTCCGAAACATCTGCCTCTATTCCAGCCACTGATAGATATTTTGACAGTTATCACAGTAGAGACACAAAAAATGGGTTGGTTGAAAGTATCCATCGGACTAAGCTATTTCACCTAAAAGGTTAAATTTTCCATTCTGTACCTCGAACACAAAAGACAGAAAACAACAACAATTCATATATTAACACGAAATCACCACGTAAATTATCAATTTGTTGCTTTGACTAAAAGTTTAAAAACATTTTATAATTATTATTAATGAACACATGAATTAGTTACAAAAACAGTAGTTAGAAATTTAGAAAAGATAGTTAATTAGATAATATACAAAAATAAATAAAAAGCAATTTATTATACAAAGATACTGAAGAAATACTGCTTCACACTGTCTGTTCTTCCTCCATGTTTATACGGTTTTCTAACCATTCAGTTGTTGTTTGATAATGATTGTTCATCCACTCAATGTTGGATCTATTAATATACAAATAGATTTATGATAAGAAACAGCACTTTTACGGATATAAACTTTTATTTATTAGTTAAACACACACAACGTTTCATTATACATACAGGTAACGTTCTTAAGTGGTGATTAACAACAAAAAACTATAACTCCTTTTATATAACAAAAACAACTTTATGATGGTCTTAAAATTTACAAATAGTTTTGAACATCTGTTGTAATCCGTTGAAAGATCGATTTAAATTGCCTATGTGCAATGACAGTACTTGCAATTATGGGGACAATAAGCTAAACATGCCCTGGACCACTAGGTGATGTGGTTACAAACAGCTCTAATTCACTTAAAAAACATAGGATATAAAAGGGATAACTGCATACCTTATAAGAGCTACAGCATTAGCAGCGGCTTTTAATGCAGCTTTTGGTGGATATTCAGCAATTAATGTCTCTAACTGTAAACATCGAAACATGATAAAATTAGCATTGATAACAAGTGTATTGACGTATCTTCGATAGTAGTACATATAATCTTCTTTTTTTCGTTTGAACTGCTTTGGAGTACTATAATTTTGATGCATTAGATGGACGATGCTGGTTGTAATATACACATAAAGCAATTCCGAAGGATAGTGTTCATAATCTTCTGTCGGTCTGATAAAGGCACTATAGAACGCAATCATTACAGTGCTGCATCATTGTCCATCATCTCGTAAATAAAGCCAAGCGGTCCTCCGCAGAATCCGCAATGCATATCAGTACTGTTTTGTTTGTTTTATTTACATCTTATAAACAGGTGGCAGAAATTTCAGTTCCTCGTGATTGAATAGATCATAATTTTGCTTCTTCAATATGAACGGTTTTACCTGTTTCAGTTTAAATTCTGTATTGATATAAGTTGTTACTTCTGTTATTATTTCGGGCATATCATTAGGGAATCTGTTAATATACAACGGATCTCTATTCACATTTTCAATCTTAACGTATTAAGGACACTACACGACGCGTTATACATGTACACATATTACATATTACTCATACACAAATGGATAACATGTATTTGTAGTATGAAAAGCTAATAATCAGTATGCACAAAAGGTAGTTCCTTACCTTCTATTCAAATCTTGCCACTTACTTAACACAAAATCTAAGGCCACCATTCTTGATAAGGGATTTTTAACATAATAACCAAAGACAAGTCGGACATCTTGTCGATTGATTTTTTCAGGGTCAAAAACCCATGTTATATACCTAAAAACAAAATAACGACGGTAATTAACTGATAAACCATTCATGGTGATATCCATTGAAGAAAAAATCATACACGTAATTAAGAATGTACAAATTTTGTAAACATAGTCATAAAATTTATCAAACACTCCCTTCCCGAAACCAAAAATATTAGTTTTCTCTTGGCTAAAATAATTGGTGTCGGGAGAATAGATGTTTGTAGTTGTAGTTGTCAGGTAAAAATGGTTCATGACAATATTAATTCAAAAATTTTAACTTTAGAGTTCGACCGTAGTACCCTTCATTGGTCGAACAAAAACTTCCAGAAAAAACGAATAACTCAGAATAAATATAACCTCCATAACAGCCAAGGTTTCTGTGATTGTGCCAGAGCTTCCATCATCATAGCTCTTTCTGATGCAACATTAGTTACTTGACTTTTGTTCCAAACAAAATCCCATTCTTCTGCTCCCCCTTCTCTGACACCAACAGAATATATTATCATAGCGAAGTCAGTTGGTAATCTTAAAATATAATCAAAATATTCGACATCGGGTTAAATTACTATAAAACTTCAATAGGCTATTGGCGACATAATGTTCTTGGAACGCGATAGAAATAGAACGAATGTTATGCTATTGCAATCAGAACATTGTTAATGCACTTCGAGTAAGGTTCTTTCTATTGCTGACCGTATATCGTTCATCCAGTTGGAAGGTAATGCAAATTCTACAAGCATTGGGTTTTATAAGTCGTGATTATCTAGAATTGCAAAGCACAATCATTATTAGGCGGGCGAAGATAACATTATAACTAGAACAAATTGCACGATTTTGTTTTTCACCTGAAATGATTTATATACATATGTCAGAACCTATACACAAAAATATCCTTCTTCCACTTTCCACTTGTGGACACTAACCATTTTAAAGCTTCATTCAATTTCTTACTTTTCAAAAGTTCTAGAATTTGAATTACCTGGTGCTGAATTTTTTCCATGCATTAAACATGGATTTAGCATAGATGACTGTTTTCTCTACTCCAACTTCACATGCCATGGTAAGAATAATCTGCCTTAAATACCTACAAAAGAAAGCATTTGAAAATTTATCAGAGCACACCATTTTTGACTGATCGTCGACTGACGTTTTGTGCACGTAAGTAAACATTTTAATTGCTGAAACTATAACTAATGAGAAATTTCCAATTTACAACAGTTCCAGTTGTTAGCCCAGCAATACGGTTTAACACTGGAATCATAGTGAGTACGGTTTTCATTCGAAAACAGACTGGCACACAAATCTTATTCGACCTTTCAAATTTTGGATATGTGCCTTAGTTTCTGCGTATATGAAGAGAATACATAAATAACATGTAATTTTCGACAGTTTCTATGAATGCTAAACGTACCTCTCGGGCAAATCACCTCTGTCTGAAGCATCGACTCTTTCAAAAACAGGGGCCACTAAATCACTTAAATATTTCTGAAAATAAAGTTATTTCCACTACATATCAGAAAAAACGAGACTTCCGATTTGATCTGTTAGTTTAAAAAAAAGGTTCATGCTGTAAACAATTAAATTCCCCCAAAAATTATTTGAGAACGTGTTACTAAAATTGCATTCAATTGTTCACACAAATCTAATTTACCTGTAACTTTCCATAGGCGGCTGTATTAGCAATCATACCATTTAAAAATTTAACAGAATCTAAGAAAGCTCTCCAAGGGATATAACTCTGTTCAGATTTTAAATATACCGTCATGTTGAGAGCCATTGAATAATCCAACAAATTAGCCCTAGAAAACATTATTAATGGTAGCTTGTAATATCGTTCGATATTTACGCAAAGTATTCAAAGAACAATACAAGAGGTTTTCAAATAGGATATTTGAGAAGTATTAACACGAGTTTTCCATAGCCGTTTGTTTGCTTGCTTGTTAATTTGGTAAAATAGGATTTTATACTTGATTTCATTATCTAAACTAAGCAATAATGGGGGAAAATGACTTACAAACATACCTTGCTAAAGCAAAAGCATCCCCAATCAACCCAGCTCGATTAGTTTCTAGAAATACCTAAAAATATAAAAGACAGAGTAAATTCGCAGTATTGCATACATTTTAGCCAAGAAATGAATTTGTGTAAACAAATTTGTAGGTTTTATTTTGATATGTCGTTGGGATAAGGGAAAACCATTAGCTCAAATGCTTATTTGGGAAACCATACAGGGAATATTATCGTATTCCGTATAATGTCATCACATCTTCACATTGTCTCTTGTGAAATTATGTGTCAAATAGTTGTTCATAGCTAGAAGTGCAAAGTAATCAAGAGTCAATTTGGTACGAAGATACGGGAAACAACTCTTTTAAGAATGATATCTACAATAGTTGGGCCAATATACGTTGTCCACGGTTGAGCAAGAGAAGTTAGAATTCATAATTTTGGCACTCAAAAATCAATCTTAAAATATGTGTCCTGAATGTACTTACAGTATGGTCATTAACAAGTTGTTGAGCAAGTTGTTTCCACATATCGCCCTCGTAATTTACTCGATAAAATCCAGTAAAATCATAGTTACCCAATAACCAACCCTTACTTTTAGGTATGTTAGCTGAAATATTGTTAAAATTCATCAAAAAGAATTTAACCATCGTTATCTTATATGCCTAAATATCTGTAGTGCCGAAATATTATTCAATTCTATCATATAAATTTTACCCCACAAACCAATCAGGCCCATTTTGCACATCACGTTTTGTAAAACTTTGTTTGATGTGATTGCATGTAGATGCAATTTAGAGAAAGTAAGAAAATATATACCCGATCCAAGATTCAACCATACTTGATGTTTTTTATGAGGACTGTCTTGTGTAACATATGTAAATGGAATGTACCATTTATATCTGCAATATATAATAATGTAACACTTTGCAAAAGTTTAGATACTGACGTCATATTGCTTATATTGCCTAAATATCTTTAAGAAGTCGGTAAAAGAAACAGACCTACCCAAAAGGATTTGGTTCTTTGCTATCATCTGTACCAAACAAAAACCGCTTTTGATTCAAAACGTAAACACCATCGGACAGGATGACGTCAACAACAGGATATCCCATCTGTCTTGTCCAGGTATCCATGATGGGTTTAATTACATACGTATGATTTACTGCCTATAACAAAAAAAATAATTTTTGAAAACTCTTGAAAGCTCGTTTGGAATTGAAGTCATTCTTTTTGACTAATCATACTTTAGTCTCAGAAACGGTATATTTTTATCAGTAATAGTGAGCACATGTGTCTTTTAAAATACTTTGTGACATGTATAGAAATAGTGAGTAAAATTCCTAGTTTGAGATCTTTTTGAAGGAATTATATGATTTTCGTACATTTCTAGTACTACGATACCCAAATCAACCCCTGAAAATGTCACATTTCTCCCTTTAAGGCCCATTAGAAGGTCGACTGATAAACCAGTTGATAAAAAACTTCTCACAAAAATAGGTTTAAAATGGTTTTCTTCCAATGTTTGGTAAATTTGTTACCTCTGTAAAAGTTTGCCATAGTTGATCTCTAGCAGCATTCTTAAATTTATACCGCTTTACATACATCTGAAAGTATATATTTTTATATTGGATTTATTTTTTTTTTTTAAAATAAGTTTGTTTATTCAGATATTATGCAGAAATTCGACGCAAAAGTGCAATGTAAACTATGTGATAAACGTTCAGTGCCATGTTAAACTAAGTGTAAAGTTGATACCTGAAGACCCTTTCTAAAGTTGTCTAAACCAATAAAACTTCCCAGCATTCTTAATATAGACATACCCTGAAAATTCAAAGATAGCAATGAAATCCCGACAAAGCATCTTGACATTGTTTTGTTTCTATGTATGTTATGTCATTTCTATGTTACAGCATATAGTTTTTCAGTCAATTTATGATTGATGATAAAAAGCATTACTTTGTTATAAGATATCATATCAAAGAATTGTTGTATATCATTAGGATCTTTCACATCAGTAGAAACAGAATGAGATGTAGACAAAGCATCCTTCTCCATTACTGGAAACATATCTTCCACAACTTGAGTAGCTAACTAAAACATATAATATAATCTAAACGTGAGGTTTGTTATAACCTGTAGTTTCATATAAGGCCTATTCAGAAAATTTATGATGTAATTATGCAAACAGGAAATGAAATGAAATGGAGTTGATAAGTCTGACAGCGCCACTTAGTGTGGAATGAGGGGGTTTTGTCAGTAATTCAATTTGCTCTTGGGATGCAGAAAAGTAAGACGGAAAACTCCATTCATTTCATTTTCTTGGTAGATTGTTACAATGGGTTTTAGTCAATTACAGTGAGTACACCAAACAAAATCATTGAAGCGCTATGAGTTATTTAAAAAAAATGAAATATTGACTCACCACGTTCCATTCTGGATAAACTGCGTTCATACCAAAATACATTAATATACTAGCAAATCCTTCATTTAACCAAAGGTCATCCCACCATTTCATTGTTACCATATTACCAAACCACTGAAATATATAGAGGATCTTAAACGAGTACTTCTGACATAGAAACTTTATGAACTGAGTTGCACCGGTTCAATATTGGGCCTTTATTTTGACGGTAGCCTTTTTTTGGAACAAGTTCATGCACACTTTTAACTGCGTCGTCAACTTCAAAGGATGCCTTGTTGTTTTATTTACGATTATTTTTCAGAAAAAAAGTCATGCTTTCTTAAAGTAATAGCTTTTTTAACGTTTATCGTTTAAGTAAACAATAAAGAAACTCTTGACTGTCTACTTATTGATATTCATTTGGTCCATCTTCTAGACACTTTATCAAACTGAAAGATGCTGTTAGTAAAATTAAAACAAGAAATGAATAGCGAAATAACAAATTAGTACATAGCCTGTGGATTAACTCTAGACATTGTGACGTGTCAAATCCGCAAAAAATAATCAAATTCCTTGCCTCCAAATTAGCAAGCACGCGTTAAACACATTACTTCTTACAATGATTTAAATAAATGTTATGTATATGGGTTAATCGACTAAATTTTAATTATCAGTGTCTTTTATGGAAACCAAATACATCTTAATGATAGCATGGACTCACATAATAAACAATTCAAATAATAGTTTTATACCACAATATATATACATGGCACAGGAACGGATGTTGTTGGTCCACTTATTCCAGTGTCTAGATATGCGCTAGGAATTCAACATACATGCGAGTCATATTCAAAATATAAAAAAATTCTAAATCAATGTAATTAATTTGCTACATGATCGATAATTTGGATTCTAATTAGGTCAATTGTATATATACAGCAATTGAACAAAACTACTCAACAAAATGTTTATCTGTTTATTTAAAGTAGATAAAGAAAGTTATATAGTTGCCAAATATGTTTCAATCTTACCGTGTGAGCTATTTCATGGGCCATTATCAAAGTAACAGTATATTTATTTTTACTGGAAGAGACTTGTGGGTCAAACAATAAGGCTGTTTCTCTATATATCACTAAACCCCAGTTCTCCATCGCACCAGCATAAAAATCAGGAACTGCTACATGATCTGAAATTGAAAATGATTTCAATTGATCATAAGTCTTTGATTAGTAACAAAATCTACCATACAATAGAAAATAGAAAGTTACAGATCATCTTTTGTTAAAAGTAGGTAATATTTCCCAATATGCAGGTTTTCAAAATTCCAAAGTATTTGAGCTACGGTCAAGGACGTTTAGAATCAATTCTCATTTTGGTCGGCATATTCTTCCCTTAACAATTAGTAGTTAGGCAATAAAAAACTCAGAAGTTCAGAAACTAAAGCAGAATTATTCATATGTAAATATATCCAAAGATTTATGCTTTATCAATTTCTAACATATATTGAACGTCTTAAGTCTGTCTTCACTAATCTGTGAAATTGAATACAAGGACACGGTAAGTCTTACTGACCTGCTTTTGGAATAACATCACGAATACCAAAATATTCCGTAAAGAAGTCATAAGCCTTTACTGTAAAATCCAGAGCGTACTCTGTCTGTGAATAAGCGTCCGGTTGAGCCCAAATTTTAAGCTGCAATAAGGATTATAATAAGAACTCGATGGCATCGTTTTAATGGAAATTCAAGGAAAGGTTCTTTTCTGAAAAATCGAATCAACCTCAAATGGAAATACATGAAACTTGAAGTATGATATGATACATGTAACATATTAAATAATCATACAATCAAAATGAAAATCAAAGTGATGTATTCATGCTATATTAACAAAAGCGGTATGGAGCAATTATAGCCTATATGTGTTATACTACATAAACCATCCAGATGTAAAAAGGAATTTAGGTGAAATGCTCCCTCAGGAAATATCTAAATGGACCAGTTTGCACATACTGTACATTATTCGTGGGAGTAATGACCTTTTCGAACAATATAATATGTATTGTTTAGTTCAAGGGAAAAAACCACTTGCAACATACAATAGGCTGACATACCGTGTATCCAGATTTAAATGTGTAGGTTCTACTCTTGAAATCAGCAACAACGAAGGCGAGGATATAAGTAGACATGATTGGTGTTTGTGAAAATTCTTTTCTTAACCAGCCATTGTTTAATACTGAGGATTTTTGTAAGGGCATGTTACTTAAGGCTTCATATCCTAGATAAAGGAGAAATAAAAAGTATTATACAAGATAATGGTTCTTATTAGACCAATAACGACACGAATATATCTTTAAGAGGACATACTCTTATTATAGATGCGTTAATTGCTTTCGAGTAGGTGAATATAGAACAGGTTTCCATACTTAATGGTGTATGTGTGTAATAGTAAGTAAAAATGGAAACCGTTCGTGATATTCAAAACTGCGTACAGATAATAATGTCGACTCCTTTGCAGGTTAAGTAGTAATTCAAATCCTTAGAGTTATCATGTTAAGAACTCTCAGCATGCAAAAACACGTTTTATAATATGTGAGCTTCCTCATTATTGGGGATACAAGTTCGCAGAATGACTGGTATTTCAAAATATTTCCATCCTACCTGGCTGATGAATAATGATGACATTAAAAGTAGCTTTAAAATCAGGTTCGTCAAAGCAAGGAAACACACTTCTTGCTTCCGTTGATTGTAGCTGAGAACTGGCCAAGTACCTAGAAAACAGTTAGCTAATAAATGTCCGTACAAGCAAAATCGGGAAGTAAAGGTGGAATAGTTGTGGTTCCCTCCAAAGAGAAGTACCATCGGTGATTTAAATACTACTAGAAGTCGTTTCGTAGAATTATAATACTCGAAGTGCAAACTAACCATTATAATACATGTTAAAGAATCTATTGAGAACATTAATGATTGAAACGTTTTCAGTTAAACACAGATCATATCGTTTAGTTCTAGTTGTATAGATATTGCTTTGTCATTATTGAACGAAGAAATAGTACAATTATCACTGAGCGTGTTGTTTTGTAGCTCCATTTGCAATCTATGATCTCGAGAAATTGTCATGCAACACATGATATAGCTATATCATTTATGCGACCAACCAATAAATAATTTACAAACTACATCATTTGTGGATTGTGGAGAAAAAAATTGGGTCATAATAAGACGTTAGTTATGCTCTCCATCTACGATCTGATCTACAGATTATATACCTTTTTACTTTATGAAATTCTTACTCACTTATGATTGATATACCTTCTCATGCATCAAAAGTTTATTAACCAATGTTTCGCCAGTATTTTGTTTTGTGGTTCGGATCGTTAGTACTTGGTTAATTATTTATCATATCAATAATTATATGTAAATGATTTTGTTATTTTGTCAATCTTCGATTGGCAGATATGATTTGGATATTTTTGTTAAAATTATTTTAGCTAGTAGGTAAAGATGGTCTTTCACGACTAAAGTCTAAATGAAATATCTCAATGGAAAGGAAACTTTAAGAATAATATTTTATGTGTCGTCACAGTTTATCGGCGATAAAATTTCATGTGACGAAATATATCACAGGAGATTTCGTAAGAGACACATTTGGAAAATTTGCCACAACTTATGGGGCAAAAGGGAATGGTTTATTACGATTAGAGGAGCAAAGAGTGTCTGCACTTTGGCCCTGGTCGTTTTCAAGTTTGTAAGCTTTGGTAATTGAATGGGTCCTCAAGGGAAATATTGTCTGCCATTGAAATTATATGGTTTATCAAATTAGACCATTGGTTTCGTTTGGCATCACATCATATAATTGTAAGGTGAATATCTCCACAACCTCACGTTCACGGGATTTGGCTGATTTTACGCAAATGAAATAAAAATGGATCAGAACACGCAGTTGGCTATCAGCTGAGTAATACAGTAATTGAAGTTTATACTGATCTCGAAAGAAAAAAAAACGAAATCGGTAGAAATAGATTTCCATCCACAGAAAAAGGTTAAAAGAAAGACCTGTTAATCGACATCGGATACAAGTCAACCAGGCAATTCCTACTATGACTATGCGCTCGACCTTATCTTTTGATGCAGCACTGGTGAACATTGGTAGCTTGATTCGTAATTATCACAATATACATAATACTGATATCCAAAAGAACTTACCGTTTCAAACCATCTTTGGTCTTAAAAGAGCTCCTGTATAATCCACGTAAATTGGCTTTGATATTCCCTTCATATTCTCCCACTTGCAACACATACTGGGATCCTTTCCATATTTCTTGTTCTAATTCCAGTACATGATATTCGGTATTGGGTGGAATAAACTGTCTTTTTATTCTGGGGTGTGCTACGTCCAGTCTTGGGATGATCCGAATGGAATTTTCAATGATTTGAATCCGACTACGGTGGAATATAACATATTTTGTCGTTTCGTTCACACTTATACTTATATTCACAGATCCTTTAAATTCAAAATTCGTTAAATCCACTTTAATTTCCAATTCGTAATTTGAGGGAATAATAGAACGGGGTAAACGAATTCCTGACCATGGCTTGACAGAAGATATTTTTGGTGTAGTGTTAATATATTTGATATGGCCTTCATATCTTGAGGTATTTTCAAATCCATTTATATAAACGTGATTGGATAAATTCAATTTTTTGTCCGGGGCTGGACATGGTCTTAGAAATCCACCAAAATAGAAAAATAACAAAAGAGCAATGGAAAGAATTATCACAAGTATAACACATATTATTACAATCTTACATTTGTTTGCGTAACAGCCTGTTTTCGGTTGTTGTAACGACACTATCGTATCTTTAGTTGCGATGTTGCTGTAGTGATTTGGTTCCGCTAACGTCACATCCGGATATCCATCCTTATCAAGATATATATCTTTTTCACCATTCATTTTGATGACGAGATTGTTTATTCTGAACTTCTTGTTGCTTGTATAAGTCCATGTAGTGTCAGATCCGCCAGGTTACACATTTTCATCTCTGAAAAAGAGCAAAACCAAATTGGTTTTGTGTTAGTGTTCATAGTACATATGGCGTGATTGACTTACATTTTCTGCTAGTTGTCCTGTGTTTAAGTGTATTTCCATTAAATAGTTTTACTAACAAAACCAAACCTATTGAAATTAACCTTAGAATCGATCGTCTCCTAACAGTGTTTAAGTAAACACTTCAATTTAAGTTTTTAAACAATATCTAAATAGGTTTTAGTGGTCGATTGTTTGAAGTATATCACAGTCGGCATATTTTCAGTACAATTGTAATTAACAGTGTTGAATATTAGCACTGTAGCCTGTGGGTCTATTGCTTTTAATGTTGTATTAATCACGTCTATAACGGTTTGTAGTAGGACGTAAAACTCCATTCATCATTTCATTTAATTTCATTTATAACTGCTGACTGTCAATATTTTCAATTCATCATTGATAATTTGAATCTTTCATTTCCTGGGTCCTATGATAACGGGCAACTGTACTTTAAGATAAAACTAATACGAACTAACGTAAGTTTCATGACATATTTACATCCTTGAGTTAGGAGTCTTTTACGTATAGTTGACATAATCTAGGTCTTATTAGTAATATGACTTAACTCAATTATTGGTAATTAAATCCCACAGGAGATGGAAGTCTATTAAAAGTAGATTACCACAGGGGAGAAGATTGTCTTCGATGCTGGTTTCATATTTTACTAATGTGAAATCATCACTAAAGGTCTGAACCCATATGTCAAATCCACCTCTCGATTAGGACACATCGATTCATGACTTTGTCCATGGGTCACTATTGATTTTGTAGTGCTTTAACACTATAATTTGCTATATGTGAGCAAGTAAACATACATAATTTACCAGATTGTCTCAATAGTCTCAAATATGAAGACCACTGGTACAGTTTTTGAGACTGTGGTAAATAAAGCGGAAGAGCAAGATTTTTTGACAGATTCCAGATTTTCACGATGAGACTTTGTATGTAGCCGTGTATATACAATTATTTCGGGGATATATAAATTAGACATTTATTATGTTACTATATTATGTTCTAAGGTATTTCTCTATAACAATAATATCGTACTTAACGTCACAAAGATGGTAATTATTCACATGTTCAAAATATTAACAAGGGTTGATGAAATTGGTGTCTGCACGGAAAGAGCAAACGTCAAGATATAATTATGAAGAAAGACATTAATTGATATTTCAGGTCTAATTTGCACTGTCTGCTTGAGATTTTTATTCGTTATCTTGACACTCAGTTACGCCTTTTGAATAACATCAGACGATGGTAGTTCTAGCATGCAACAGAAGTAACACATACAGCAGAAGTAATTTGTCATAGGAATCTAATATGATTGATTCCGTGCCTTAAGATGTTCATAAGAAAATGATAGACATAATATGCTTTTGATAATGTGCCTCTTTTATTACGTTACTTTTGTGACACATAATATACAAAGAACGCTTGTCAGGCAAGGTAAACATACAGCAGCTTTATTAAATTTTTAGATTCAAACAGCTTGAATCATAACGATTAATCTTATATGTTTCTATTCAATACTCAGGATTGTATTACTTTTGCAATGAACATTTTCTAACTTAAAACCTTATGAATTCCAATGATCACACCAAGTGCTCACGAACAAATTTTGACTTTTTAGGTCAATGACAATACCTAAAAGTCGGTTTAAATATGGTAAGTCAAAAGTCAAATTTGTAAATATTCAAGATCTCATCTTTAAATGATCAGTAAAAATTCCTGTTTCTATTGTACTCACGAAAAAAAGTCAAAATCTAACTTGGTGTGATCATATAAATATTTGTACCACATAAATATCACTGTAGTCCCTACAGTGCTCACACATTTCGACAAAATCAAGGGCAATAATTCAAAAAATTGTTTATAAAATAATCGACAAATTCAAACTTGTCCAAGATCTCTATATTGTGCTCACAAGAAATGATGACCGACCGACGGACGGACAGGGGCGACGGCAACATCTAAAGAGAATTAGGTGCGGTAGGTTTGAATCTTGAGGTAAGATGTCTGTTGTCGCGACCGGTACTTGAATTTGTGTACATGGTTGATAATTTAGCTCTTCCACTAGCTCAAACATGACCCTGTTATTAGTTGTAACATTCTTTAGTTCATGCCAAGAATTGATTGAATTAGATTAATTATGCCATTCATTATACAAGTTATATATTAATTTGACTCTGATATCAGATTTATAATTAATCAAACAAGGGCTCACAATTGTGGTTAAATAATAAAAAAGTAAGCCGTGTCATAATTTCCAAAGGTCTGTAATTCAAATCGAAGACAATGTCGAGGGATGTGTAGCATACGCGACTTTCATTTATAGTGCCATCTAAATGACTCGACCGTAATTGCCACTATTTCGACTGCTCTGTAGTGTTTTGGAAACTGGGTTGAAATATAAAAGTATTATTCGATCTATTCAAGGATGGAACTCAAACGCTTTATCATTAACCAGAAGGCCTAACTAGTGTAGCCACAACAGTGAATATATCATTTCGTAACAACCACTTTTCCCTAGCTTAGTATCTTTAAAATATAAAAGAATAAAAGTAATATAGTATAATACGTATATCATATATTATTAATATTACAGAATGATTAGTGCTCAATTATCACCCAATTTCCTGCAAGGGATCTAATAATAAAATATAAATAAAAGTCAATGACAAACGATTTGTTTTATGTAGCTGTATATAGGCTAGTCTAAAAAGAGATTTTCTTCTCAGCTCACGGAAAATATGTAATTCCCCTTTTCAAGTACTTTGAGGGTAGATGCGTATATGGCTTTGGCATTGTTTTAAGATCTTTGACTTTTTAAGGTCTTTGGGTAAAATATTTCGTATGCCAGCACTGATATCTAAACTAAATTTAGCTTTAAAACTACTAGACAAAAGAAAGTTTTCACCGACTTTACCAAATAGCAAAAACGAAGGGCTATGGGAGATTTATTATGATTTATTCATAAATATAAACCATTGTCGTTGATTTAAAATTAGAATGTTGTGTAAAGCCGATATTTCTCCGCAATACACAAAGTAAGAATCAAAGGGTCTAATTGAAAAATTACACAAACCAGAGTTTGCCTCAATAATAGGGTAACCTGTTAGTTTTCGGGGAAGGGAGGGTTTGATTCTCCCAAATGTACAGGCCTAGGGTGGAGCAGACACTTTATTTAGAAATTAGGATTAAGGGTCTTGATATTGAGTTTTCTTCTGTTCTTATTCTGATCTGAAATTAGAAAAAATAACTCGCCCGATGGGCGAGAAGTATAGTTTCTGTTATGTGCTGATTGTTTTTAGTTTACTATGAACAATATTATCATTTAAGTTCTTATTTTTTGAATATGCAACTATCATTTTCTGCTTATAGACATGGGGGGATTTCTCTTGAAGGCTCTTATAGTGGGCTTGAACTATCTTGCTTGCTCGATTGCTGGTTGTATTAAACGGGACAACAAAGGGTGCTATGCCTACATTATGATGAATATTTAGTCCTATAGGTCTTGCTGTATTCAATGTCTCAATCCAATGGGCTTCCCTAGATTGACGGTATTTGGTAGTTTCATCTTCGGGAAAGTCAATTTCTATACGCTCAATTTGGATTAGGGCGAGATCATCTATTGAGTGGTCGTCGAGGTTGAAATGATTAGAAACAGGCTTGTCTTTCTTTAATTTGATGTCTGACCTATGAGCATTAAAGCGAGTTAGTAAATTATTCTTAGTTTCTCCTACATATTGTTTGCGGCATCTCTTGCATGAAATTAAATATATTACATTCGAATCTTCACATGTTAGATGTTCCTGGATCGGGTACCTTTTATTCGTAGAGTTGCTTACAAAATAATGAGTTTCTGATATAAAGGGACATGTTTTGCATCTACTGGACAAACATGGAGCACTTCTTAAACCTGGAGGTACTTCGGCATAAAGTCTGTTTTTAGCTGCTATCTGTGCTAAGGTGGAATTTTTTATGTTTCGTAAAAATCGTTTAGAGTACCCATGCTCTTTCAGTTTTGAGAAAACAATCGTACAGGCTTGGTTGAAATCAGAAGATCTTGTACAAATTCGATGAAATCGTAAAACTTGTGACTTAATTATACCAGAAAAGGTATGTTTTGGGTGAAAGGAGCTCTTGTGCAAGAGTTGATGAGTATCAGTTTATTTGAAATACACTTTAATATCCAGTTTATTTGTTTCTGCAATGGAATCTCCCTTAAACACTGTGGTATCGAGAAAGTCTATGCTTTTGTCACTCACGTTTGCGGTTAGTTTGATAGAAGGATGGTGGTTGTTGAGAATTTCAAAGAATTCCCAAAACTGTTCGATAAAATAAGTCCAAACCATAAAAATGTCATCCAAAAAGCATCCGTAAAAAAGTGGGTCAAATGGACAGAGGGGCAACTCCTCACGTTCCCACTCTGCCATGAAAAGGTTTGCGTACGAAGGGGCGAATCGTTTGCCCATTGCTGTCCCTGAAGTTTGTAAATATGTTTTACCATTAAATGTGAAATCGTTTCGACTAAGACAAATCTCTAAAAGCTGTAGAATTGCATCGTCGGGTCTGTTTGGATCTGGGTTTCTATTGAAAGCTTTACGAACTGCCGTTAAACCAGTAATGTTATCGATATTGGTATACATAGAAGAAACGTCGATAGAAATTAAAATAGCATTAGAGGGAACTCGAAGATTTTTTATTTTATTGACAAAATCGGTTGTGTCTTTAAGGTAGGCGCGATGTTGACATGCTAGAGGTAGTAAGAAATGATCAATGTATTCTGACACTGCATATGACTCACTACCACAGTCAGATATAATCGGGCGGCCTTTAGGGATTTTATTCGAGATAAACCACTCCTTGGTTGGATTCTTATGGATTTTAGGCAAAGTGTACAAATGTCTCTCGCGACAATCAGGTTTGGCAGACAGATAGTCATATTGTTTCTGTTTGAGATAACTAGTTTCGACTAAATCGGCAAGAATATTGTTAATCATGTTAGCAGTTTCTTTGGAAATTGGTTTCGGTAAAATGGCATAGTGTTTAGGATTATTCAGTTGAATCTCTGCTTCTGAAACGTAATCCTCCCTATTCAGAATGACACAACATGAACCTTTGTCACTCTTTTTAATAATAATGCTATCGTCTTTCTTAAGTAAGTTTAACGCTTCACGTTCCACTCGTGTCAGATTAGGCTTTTCGTGTGTTATGGAAAGGTTCACTGTTTGGCTATTCATACTCGCAAATGCTTTCAATATTTCAGGATGGATGGCGGCCTGAGGGGGTGTCCACGTGGATTTAGGAATAAACATTGTTCTAGCACCACGTGGGGGGTGGTTTCGAAAGAAATATGTGCAGCTAAGATTTCGTTGAAATCGTTCAATGGATGGTCGGAGATAATTCAAGTTAGCTATCTTTGGTGTGGGAATAAATTTAAATCAACGGTCTAAGATTGAATGCTGAAGGGGTGTGAGAATTTTGCGGCTCAAGTTAACTACAGTTTGGCCTAGCGGTGGCCTCTCAGTATTTTTATCCCCAGTAATTAGTTTAAAGACTTACTCTATGCTTGAAGCTGGTGTATCCAAAACAAATAAATGCTGTTTGCTGTTTCTGGAGACCAATGAAGATTATCAACTGGTTCGAATTCTTCTTCGTAGGGTGGTAAGATTGTTGCGCTGTTGATACTGGACTCCATCATCATGTTGTTGAGAGTGCTGAGGTTCTGTTGTGCTTTCTTCGAGGTTTTATTTGGAATGGGTATACATGTGAAGAGGATCTTGGAGTTTGGGAAGGTTTTGTTGGCTGTGGCGATTAATTTCTGGGCTTGGTTAAAGGAGGTCTTTGGTAGCTGATCACGGTTGTTGAGGCCTACATGAAGAATAATGGTAGTAGGTTTGGGATCATGGTCGTATGATTCCAGGATTGACTGTATGTGATGGATTTGGGCACCGGGGTAAGAATGTATTTCAGTGTCTGAACTGGTTTTGGTAATTCGATTCAGGTTAGATGATCCAATAATCAAGGTAGATTTCTTTAGATCGCTGGAGGCGATCGAGATGATCCCAGAGATGTTCAAGGGGTTCATGTCTGGAGAACAGTTTGGCACTAATCGCTGTACCCTTCGTCGAAAAACTCTAACTCTGCTAAAAAGCACTCTCGCCCAGTCAAGTCGCTGCCACCGACGTACAGTTCGTGCCCATTGCAGTTTGCGTTGACGGTGTAGACGGGTCAGGGCCATTCCACGGAAAGGTCGGTAAACCAGCTGTACGAAGTCGTCGAAGAACTGTTCGTCTGCTGATAACAGGGCCTAGTGCTGTTGACGTCGCCGTCACCCATCTGTTTCGTGATGTAGCGGTCACTCTTGGTCTTCCAGATCTTGACCGGTCTTGAGTCTGTCCTGTCTGTTGGTAACGGATTACCAATTTGCTGATGGTGGTCTGAGAGCAGTTGAATGTTGGCCATACCGACCGCTCTGTTTCGTTGTGCTTGTGTAAGTCTAGGCATATTCTTGGTGTTTTTTACCACAATCATGCACGCGCATTTGGACCAATGTCTCAAAATTACGTTTTGCACATTTGTAACAATGCGGGATGTTGAAAGCCGCTTCCGAAAATCTGCGTTGTGGTTGAGGTCATGTTGAGGTTACATTCGGGCGAATGTTTTCTGCAAATATGATAGCAAATCTAGAAATATGCCATTGATTTACTGTTTTTTGAGTGTTTATAGGGTTATAATGTAATTCCACGGATACCCAGATCGGCAAAGAACTGTACTTGCTACATAGTTGGTTTTCATTTAAAAAAGCATTGCTGGCCTTCATTTCTTTTCAGTTGCACACTTAACAATTTTGAAGACAGTTGCGCACTTACGAATTTGGACATAAACACTTTCATATTTTGTGACACAAATAATGTATACCTTTAATTTATTCTATGTGTAATATATAAATATTAATAACAATAAAATATATATCCATTCTAATATATATCGTTTAGAATCATTTATAACCTATTTTCAGTAGACATACAGAATCCATCAATCAAAAAGACCATATGGTTTTTATAAACTTTATAAAGTTTACACAAACCGCACCGTTACTGCCGTAAACGGCAATTGGCTCAGGCGCCAATTGAGATGATTATTATACATCACTTCCAATATCTCTATGTAATCAATGTAAAATATCAATTAAAAGCTTTTATTTTAAATGCATTTTATTCAATTAATTGCCTATCTCATTCAATTGTATCTATTCCAACATATAAAGCGAATTAATGTTTTTTTATAACTTACTGACTATACACATTGTTATTTTGATTACCGCTATTTATGTTAATTAAGAAAATGTGCAATTTCAGGAAGCAAGGAAAGATAAATCTGTCTTGCGAGACAATTATGGAGATTTTTATTTCCATCCAAAAGGGACACAGAACTTAGTGCTGGAAAATATATCGTTTAATAATATAAGCTATCATCACGTATTTAAGAAGTCAAAAAACTAATTCTCCATTAGGCAATATTCATTCGGTCCTCCAGAATCGTGGAAAGTTTGTTGTAATGGGGAAATGATTAGGTTACTAAATTAAACACCGCATGTATTTAATGCAATCGAGGGTTAAGTGAAATCACGAACTACATATTATCAAGAAAATTGCATGATTCCCGTCTTGAGAAAATAATCATTTTGATATAATTATATCTTCACATGTTTAAAAATACAATTAGGCTTAGAATAGTCCGAAACATGTTGACTGACATCCGAATTATCTCTTTGAAAGTTATTTTTGATGGAAGTCGGTCACGCTAAGTCCGATAGTATTTAGATAGGTGTCCGCTAAGAATGAGATATCAAATTTCTATTCTATTCCTTCAGTATCCACGATCGAATGCATAACCCCTAAATTGAAAGTTGAAAACCTTGTTTAAAATTAAGCTCAACCATGCGAACTAAGTAGTCGTCGTTTCTTTTTTACAACTGAGATTTGGTTTGTAGTGTAAACAAAATGAATCACAGATTTTTTTTGTGGCCAGAAAACAGGCACTAAAATTAGTTAAAATGGCCAATAATCCCTTCCTTTAACTTTATATGTTGTTACGAGAAAATATAGACAAATAATTCCCTCCTTATTCTTAAATGGATGAAACTTAATGAAACCAATTATTGTAAAAGTAAGCCATTTATCTCTTTATTTTACGTTATTAACACTCGTGAAATTTACCATTCTACTCTTACAAACAAGTCATTAGTTTACATGACGAGACAAAAGTAATTCTTTTTGACAAATAAATTAAATCAATATGCAAAAAGACTCTTACCTTATGGAATTAAAAGATCACTTTACTCGACGAATTTATTTTTATGGATAAAATAAGACGGCACTTACAAAAACTCCAAAGTGGCTTAAAGAACGAGACGTTTCCACCGAAATTGGTTGAATTTTTAAAACCATTATAACGTCATCTATCACTTCAATTCATCGCTGTTTTCACTACCGACAACAGTGTTTGTGTCTCGGCGATAATTGAATTCGTCTCACTATATCCTGTAAAGGCACGTTTAGTAAAAGTGTAATAAAGCATAAATCTCATTAGTAGTATTATCTCAAGAAGTCGAGGAAAAAAGATTTCATGTTAATGTCCAGCTTATATCTATTATTATGATAGTGTAATAAGTAAGACATGATAATATATACAGTATGAAGTAGGAAATCATATTACTACTATACGATATTAAAGGGGTTTTGCCATTATCATATCACTAACATTTACATGTTGTTTGAACATAATGAAATTTGCTAAGAGGATTTGCGCCTAGTCTCCAATACATAGTGACAGATTATTTGTCAAAGATCTTTCTTTCAAACTTCGTGCAACCTAGTCATTTGGGAGTAGTTTGGAAATCGTTTGAGAATTTATTAAAGTACAGCAGCATAGCAAGTTTCATTCAAACCTCATCAAAGCTGTGTGAATTAGCACGCCTTATTGACAACATGCCTTTTCCAAAAAATCTTAGCTCGCTAACCTGAAGGTCTGGGGAGAAATCCCTGCATACCTTTGGATTTATCAACCCGCTTTCCCCCTGTCAGCGATGTAGGTAAGAGGAGTTGAAATGGAAAAAGCGTCTAGTTGTTCGGATGGGACAATACACCGAGGCCCCCTGGGCTACAGGCTGTGTACGTTAAAGATCCCTCGACAGTCCGGAATCGAAAAAGAGCAGGCTAATGACTGTCCTGACAAAATTTGCCCCATTGTATCCTGCATTTTTAGAAAAAATCTTACTCACTCGAAAGCTCATCAAACAGTCTCTAAAAACGTGTTTATAAAAGTTCAGTCATAAGGACTATACAATGTTGTAACAATGAATGTTGTTCAAAAATAAAATAATCGTCAGAGTAAAGTCTCGTAGGCCTGAAAGAAATTGCTACCACTGAAAGTGATGACATTTTAAAGTCTTTTTCCGACACCCGAGTACAGATGATTGAATAGACTTAGATACCTTCCCAATTGGAAGAGTCTCCAAAACCACGAGGTTGTAGTTTTTATCTGTTCAAGGATGCTGAGTGCTCAGAGGAGGTTTATTTAGTACCACCAGATCCACAAGTGACACTCCAATATGCGTTCCGAAAGAGGGACAAATTTGGAAAAGGTGTCTCAAAAGGTTGTAGGTCTACGTGCAACAAACGTTACTCGGAACCAGTATTTGCTGACTTGTTGACAAATTCTTACTATGCTTTACAATATTAATACTAAAATAATAAAATATTTCACTGTTAAAATAGTGCTCAATACATCATTTGTAGAGCAATATAGAAATATTACTTATAGGTAATTATTATTTATCATTATGCTTCAATACGATTTCCTTCTACTTATCCTTTTCGTACTACATGTATTTGATTTTTTGATTATCATTTGAATAAATCTATTATTTATTGTTTTGTCTGCCAAGGTTTACTGAAGTCCATGATAAAATAAGTAGGTGGTAATTCTGTTTGGTGATACGACCATGGGTTAATGAGTTTTACGTCATATTCTTCTTTATCTGTTTTGGCTATTTAAGACAACATAAGTTCCCTCATGGGCAGGTTATGTATTACAGCGCAATACAGCGCTCTATCTTACTCTTTGACTTAATAATCCGGTGTTGATGAGGGAAACAGAATAATTTATATGGGCTACATTATTTTTACCTGTTATGAAATGACAGCTTGTGCTTGTGATTAGAATGTTACCAATTTGTCAGAAAACTAATTTCAAACACTTGTCCTATTACTAAGAAGTATATCTCGAGGCTATTTTGATAAGGTTAACAATTTATCACTTACGGTGTTTATTTTAATCATTATGTTTATCATTATAATATTAATCCTAAATTCACGTATTTCCCCTGTCATTTTACAAGAATTTTAAGTTCCCTTTTTATTATTTTCACGCTCGCTTGGAGGACATGCAATTCCAATCAGACATTGGTCTTTTCTTTGTACTACCAATAGATTGTTATAATATACTTCATGATTTTACTGAGGCATTGCTTAGCTACAAATATCTATTTCATAATATATGTGATGATTTTGTTTACCTATTAGTCCTAAGGCCATTTCTCCATCATTTTCAAATCGATAATATGAGTATCACTAGGTTAGTGGGTAAATGTATTCCATATATGCGTATAAAGATGGCTGCCTTTTCGCGTTAGAAAAACAAAATCTTTTTTTTTATACTTTTCCTTATTATTATCGGAACACATTCCCAGTTAATGACGAAGCTATCGGAGCACATTCAAATTTAATTACGAATGACTTTACTAACATGTATATCAGATTCGATTCACTACTATAGCCAATCAGATAGGAATATCACATCACCTAGAAATTAGAGGAATGTACCCCTTTAAAGTCATAATATCGGTAACCTACATATGAGTTATAAAATACAGACCCTTATTGTATCAACGACTATATTTTTTAACAAGATAAGATACAGAGAATCATGTTTAATGTCAGACCTTCACAACAAACATAAGATTTACCATATTTTCTTTCTATGGTGGTCTGTTCTAGTTGATATCTGATCTCAATACTTCAGACAATAACTCCAATTACACAACCCGAGAAAGGTACGTTCCCACGAAATTTATATGCTGAATGGATATTTTTTTCTCTTTCTAAAACTCCACTTATTGCTTGTAAACCTTATCGTTACTCCTTCTAAAATTCAAGGTCTCAAACTTGGTGTAGGCAAGTGTAGGCCTATATATTCTTTAGTTGGACTTACCAGGTGCCATGACTAAAGAATAGAATCTGTATCCCATTATACAGACGATATATCCATTAAACTAAATAATTATTCATTTTTTGGTCATCCCAAGAGATATTATGCCTTTAATTTTAATGGACAAATTATATAGTTCTCTGGCACGGCATGTTTAAATGATAAGATTAGTATACTTTATTCCTTAAAATATCATTCTTCTCCTCTCTGAAATATTTCACATTTCGTATATATTCCAATATTATTCTAAGATTTTTAACACTGAATTTATAATCAAGATTCATGAAGGTTATTTGAATTGTAAATTTAAGAAATTATTCAAAAGAAAAAAAAAACCTTTTTTAAAATGTAGAACATATCATGGTTTTTTTTTTGCAATTTTTATCGTTTCTTTCGTTACTATTACATCATGATTATGAATTGAGCAATATGGCGCGTTTTACTTTTGCCATGGCAGTGTTTAAGCAGTGGTCCCAGCTTTAATAAAATCACACCGTCCTTATTGAGCTGCTACGGAGACGAAAAATTGCCTCAGAGCTTTTTTATAAGATATAAGCGTGTAGCGGTAGATGTCGTAAGGTATGCGTTATTGTCTCTAATATTCGGCGTTGAAATCATCACAGAATCGAAAATGCCTTTAGACAAGCGTCGTAACAGCTCCATGAAAACAATAAAAGTGAATTGCACCAAGCCCATAGGTTTTTATTATAATCGTGCCTTGGGAAAGTAGTATGGTCGCAAATATAGCAGTTTGATTGTGACTGTTGTAGAATTTGCAATTTTCATAGGAGTATTTCCCGCGGTTTTTTTTTTCAAATTTTCCGCCTTTCAAGTACATTTTGGTCGCCATAAAATCGCAAATGGTCACAGTCCGTCCGATATCAACAAGAATCATCAAGCTTCTTTCGAAAATTCATAAGGTGATAAGTTGTTATTTTGTGTCGTAATTTCCATCGACATTTTTTTTATAAATATTTCGTGCTAGTGATGGTTTATGTTTCAAATGTCCTAACATAAATTATCTTGCCTATAAAGCGTCCTTGTAACCTTCAAGGAAATTATTATAGTGTACTTATTTCAGACACGTATCATTGTAAATGCTTAAAAAATAATAACAATGTGTGTTCTTTTATCAAGTAATTGTATGGGAAAAGATTCCTCCAAAAAATTCGCCGAACAAATATTTAACTCTGAGGGTCTTTTTTACAACAATTTAACTGTTTGTGGAAATACTTTAGTGGGGGAGTCCCCCCCCCCCCCCCTCTTCATGGTACCCCCCCCCCGCCCCCCACATAAATGGCGCTTATCTAAAAAAATGTTCCAATTTTGCAGGTTTCTGGAATGGGGTCGCTATTCGAAAACTAGTGGGAACCTCGGGTATACGGTTCTTCCTCCAAAAATACTCGCTTCATAAAACGAAATTGGACTATTTACTGTTTTTACATATTCATCGGTTAATCGAATGTTGTGAATGTTCATATCAGCTTCAAAAGCTATTGTATATCCCCGGACATAGGCTGACCTTACGTGCATGGACTAAAATAGAATTTTTGTAAGTTAATCTAGACTTTCGACCAAAAATATCTCAAAGTTTGGCTGAAAATTGTCCTCTGTGAAAACAAATTTGGAAGTTGATAATGTTTTCTTTTCTTTTATCAACACCACAGTGCTATTGTGGAATTAATTTTTCTATTCTCGTAAAAAAAATCGGTAAAATTCTATGTACGGATTAATGAGCGAAATGTCATTAAATTTTCTCGGCAAGACTTTAAATGTTACATAATTTCTAAGGTTATCGTACATACCATCGTGCCATCTCTATGAAAGAAGGACCAGTCTTGTCTTATACTATTGAATTGATCCAGAAAGAAATCTTTCTAATTAAGTATATTGTCCGACTATGCGTCGTTTTCCGTTTTAAAATTATTCGTATAGTAATATAAGAAAAGTTGAAGGAATTCAAAGGTTTTTGGTTTTCTTTCAATGTTTTTTCAGATCTTTTATCAATGTTCCTTTACCACATGCTGTTAAAATCTAATTAATGTATTCACTCGAACTCACCGGAAGTCTACTCTATCCTTGAAGATTATCAGCTTGTATTAAATGGCTAGATATCTTAGCCGTATGTTAACACTATTGTCCCCAATAAATTGATAGATGGGCTTACCAGCATGGTATTTTATTCGTTTTGGTTAAACGAATACTACTAATCTCCTTTTCCCCTGAAAACCTTAAATAAAATGTAAATAATGGGTCTTAGTTTTCTGATGCCTTCACCTTAGCCGACAATATACTCCACAACTGAAGGAGTTAAATTTGACAAAACTGAATCGGTCATCGATGGACCATCTATATCAATATATCATAATGACCAATACCAGTGTGTCGCAATGATTACTATATAGATGTTGTAATTACTAGTCTTGTGCGTGACTTGGAGCATTTCTTGATGCTAGTTTTAGAGAAGGTTAATAAATCAAAGATCCTCAGAGACATATTCTCATCCTGGTTTATAATTGTTTTCTTCAACTAGTGCCACTACAACTTATACACTGTAAACTGTGTCTGTCACAATAAATTTTACAGATTGCACAATCGTTGGATGTGTAAAATATTGTACATATCGTACTCACAGCTAATGTTTTATGTGCTTTTAAGTGTGAGAATTTTTCACGAATTTATTTATGTCTCTTAACCATTTCGCACCTGTTAAAAATGAAGAGAAATCAGTCGTATAGAGTATGATGAATATATAGCCGTTGCTTAATATTGGATTCAAAGGACATGTCTGTGATTCCTGTAATCTAAATTTGACCTAATTATGCCGTCACTATAGGAAGTATCATGCAGGTCAGACAGGAATTATGAATAATGCAGACTTGATTGTTAAGGGAGGGGGTAATGGGAGGGGGTGGAAAATTTATCTGTAGGGGCAAATAGGATTTGGGGAGTGGTAAATGGTTGAATTTCGTGATTTTAATTTTTTTTAGGGGGGGGGGGGGGAGGGTGGTCTGCCCGTTGACTTCCGTAACTTCGTGCCTAGTGAATAACCCCGGATGTATGCAATTTGCCTTTTATACAATTTCCTTGACACGAACAGGTTTACAGTGACTATGTGCTTTGTGTAATAAAGCTGGCCAAGATTGTGTCATTGGTTATTTTTGTATGTAATCAAGAGCTGCGTTGTAATTGCTAATTGTAGGAAGTTATGGCGTTATTTCATAGTTTTTAGCATTCTCCAGAGATTTCGGTATATCCTGTTATTTGGTGCCTAATTAACATGGAAGAATGGAGTGAATTATTGTCAGACATGATTAGAATAAGACTGTTCAAAATGACAGACATGAAAGCTTGATAATATTCAGCTACAAAAGAAACGCAAGCGTTAAATACTTGACATAGCATATTGGAAATTGCTATTTATCCTTTTTGTGTAGTTAATTTACCTTGAGTAACTTTTCCTAAAAGATCTGCATGTGGATAAAATTGAAGCTATTTTCTGGAAGAGAATAAATCATAAAAAAATAAACATTAAAATGAAATTTTTAGGCACATTTCATTTACGCACGCTCTTTTAGGCACGTTCAAATCAGGTATGATGTAATTTTCATAACACATTCGAAACCTTAAAATAGTGTGACTGAATGTGCTTAATTGAAGAAGTGCCTAAATCACTGTGCCTAAACAACGCTGTGCCTAAACGGCCTGTGCCTGAATGAGTGCTATACAGATTTCAAAATGACTACAAAGATTGAAGTGAAAACCTAAAATTGATATGATTCAGTTATGAGCAATGATGGTTCTTCTCTTATGATAAACGATAGGTTTGTATCTGTTGGTAACAAAGATAACTGGTGTGATTACGAATAAACTGTTCTGCCAGTGGATAATAGATTTCTAGAGATGGTTTCGTGACCAAATACAATTTAACAGTTAATTGCCTTATAATAGAAAAGAAAGCTACAGAGTCAGATAGTATTACAGCTTTCTGTTTTAACTTAAAGAGATAAAGTTTTGGGGATGCGACAATATATTTCAAGGACTGAATTAAAAAAAATATTAAACTATTTGCGATATTGTTATCTCATAAACTTCAGTCCCTGTGAACCTGCATTATTCAGGACCGTGTACAAGCACGTACACTCATGCTGGTGCCCTTGCAGCTGCATCTACTGGTATTCTGAAATTTTCAAATGTTAAAAGGCGTATGAAGCAGTTTTCAACAGTTAACAGTTCTGTTTGTAGGTTCAAGACAGATATGTAATCATGTATCCCTGGTTTTAAATCCTTGTTACAAGTCCTTCTGGGGTAAAAGATAGGCCTCTCACCCGGACTTTTTTACATTATACTCTTATACTCTCTAGCATTCTTAGACCCCTTTTAAAGCTAATTTAATCCATGCTAATGGACGATTTAACGATTTTTTTTTTCTAGGATGGGGGCCCCCTTTGGAGTGAGGACCCGTCGTCTTGGTTCAACCAATCCACATGTTCTCTCTGGGACGGTGTGAAAATATGAATTGAGACATGCTGGCTGTCAATATTGCATTAATTTTTCTTGTGTAGAAACATTACAAATGTCCTATTTGTTTACGAGTTTAGCACAATTAGACATTGCTTTCATGTGTTTCAAGTTTCGGTCAAATTGGTGGTTTTCAAAGTTCAAGGTCGGAAAAATTAGAAGTGTCCTTTATTCACACATTTTCGCCTCTAGTATTTCAAGGAAAAATGATTTGATATTTACATAATATTCAAGGTCCAAATTAACCACCGAAAATTCCACTTGAAGGACTTAACTTTGACAGTAACCAAAACATACTAGTTGTTGTCTACAATCATCCTAAGGAGTTGTTTCCCATTTCATAGTTTTTCCAAAATTTTTATTGTTTGAACACATGAATTAGAAAGGCAGGACAAAAACGATTTCGAAAACTGTTCTGTTCCACTCTTAGCCTCCATCATCAGGTCCGAAAGAGGGCCGGGACAGGTTGCAAAATATCTTTGTAATTGACCGACTCTACAATGGCTATTGAATCTGATTGGTTGTGAATCCACATCCGTTTTTGGTGATGGGAAACATTAATTAAAATAATTCAGTTTTATGACGTTGTCTTCAAATTTTAATTCATTGCTCGAAATGCGATAAATAGGTTGTAGGTTGAGCGCTCACTTCAGCCTTTTTTCAATGACGCATTCTAACCGCTCTTTGTCAGTGTTGCAATTCGTTTAAGGGACTAATCTGGAAATGGCTTTAAGTTATTTCAATACGATAAGAAATCGAAGCCCCGCATCTTTCAGAGTATGCACACTGAACATGTTGACAATCGAAACACTGTACACAATACACATCGCTTGTTGTTGTCCATTTTTATTAACCGAAACAGTTACAGAAAAGAAGGAAGCAAATTCTCAATTTTATATAATCAAAGTCATACTTCCGTTTGTTTTTTAATATTATATATAATACATAATAAAAATATCATTGCTTATTGCGTAGTTAGTTAAATAGATAATAGAACTGAAATATACGGAAAATGATAATTTCCCTTCATATTATTCATCTCTGCATAGGTTTTGATATCTGGTTTGCAATATAATGAAGTCAATCGGAATGAAATACAGATCTAGATGTACATTTTTCTACGAATAACTAAACTATATTTTGTCATCCATGATTTAAAGAAATTGTGTCTGGGTCACTGCATTATTCGGCTTCTGAAATAAGATCTGTTGAATAAAATATTTGACTACCACACGAGAGATATTCCAGGATATTCGTTAAAATGCATTATTGTCTATGCTGAATAAGAAATAAGAGATAAAAATGTCCTCACATCATCGGTGGTATGTACCGAAATATCTGGATAATATATTATAATGAAATTTCAATTAAATGGTTAAAAGTGATACAAACCGAGAATATTGATATACAATCAGTATGTTTTAAAAGTTTGAAAATTAAAACATATTTCTGCGATAGAACTCAGACTGTACATATCCAACACGGACATGTTGAGAATCTCTCTTCTCTATACCAGGATCTAATCTATGACCATATTCTGTTGATGAAAGGGACGGAACAATTTTATATTTTTCCTGCAAGAAATTGGTTTTATATAAGCATTTGTATGGATCGAAAAGAAATTTAATTGTATATATTAGAAAATGTTTGTGTACTTCAGAAAATGCAATCTTTTACTGACTCTGAATAATGCAGATAAGGGATTGATGGTGGTTTTCTTAAAGTCTGCATGTGTATCGACGACACTGATACCATCCATTTGCACCATTCCAATTTTCCGTCTGACGTCTTTGAGTCTTGCAATTCCACTAAAACTAATATATCACTATAGCATAGACGTATATATTTGTTATTAGCAGTTCATTGCGATAATAGAAAACACAGACATTTGTTGGGAAATTGGAATAATGTAAATACTACACACAAATAGATCAATGTAACACTTATAAAAAAGTTAGACAATCACTTTACAATACCTTTACAGAAAAATTTCTTTCCTCCATGGAGAATATAATAATTACCTCTTGATGTATATTCAGCCCCAATGATTTGGCATGTTCTCTGTCATCTCGGTGTAAGATTTGATTAAAACCCTTGTCACTATCAAATATTCTGTCATAAATACTCTGTCTTGTTGTCTGAAATAATCGAAAGAACAATGCCTGATTTCATAAAATTGAAATCCAGTTCTTTTCAGTTAACATTTCATTAAAGTAACATGAAGGGTAGAGATTTTTGATTCCATTCACAATGGAAAGTTTAGTCAAACTTTTATTTATTTAGGAAACTTTTACGTTGAATCATCAAACAATTTCTAACTTCATTAGAACACCACACCCAGTTCTATCGCAAGAGTTTCACTCCAACCTGTCATAGCCTACATGCCACGATTCAAATTATCATATTCCAATTATCAAAATGTGTACTATATAGGCGATGAAGTTAATGATACCTTGACGGTTAGTGACAGTTTCTGTCAAGATATAATTGAGGACTTTTGGCTTAAATTTGAAATATTTCAGTATTTGAATACGTTTCTATAGGCAGTGCTCCTTTAAGCTATAAAATAATCAAACCTCATATTTCCATGAACAGAACAATATTCAAAAACAAATTATAAAAGACAATATACTGTTCATTCTACACGTGTACAATTACTCTATTTTGTAAACAATACCTACCTGGTTATTGTGATTGTCCTGGTTCAAAAATACAGGTGTGTTGAAAACCGTTCTTTCCGGACTAACCTTCCTGCGAGTAGGCACGAACGAATATGCCGATATCTCACATGGTCTGCCCTCTAACTTAAATGTATCTGTTGGCGTATTGACAATAATGGAACTGTTTGCCATAGTGGCGTGAGGCACTTCAATATTTTGGCGAAATCACGGAAAAATTATTTTTGTTTACATGTAGTCAGGAAGTTATGTTTGGTCATCCAGTCATTCGATTACTTTAAAAAGTGTAGTCTTGATAACAGAGACTACAATAAAGAATGTATGGAAGTATGTTAGATAGTCGAATTATGCACGCCAGTCTATAATGTGTAAGTGGGTTGCGTGGAACAAGTTGAGACACGATTACTTATATTAAACAAAATAATACAAGTTAAGTTATCGAGCGTTTAATGGCATGCTTTGTGATACGATTTGGTAAAATTAAAAGTGGGGTGCCTAATTGAGAATGTTTTGACTTCCAGGTTGATGCATTGAAAGATATATTATACATTAACTATATATTGATTTACTTGATAATTCTAATCACGAAGGGAAGTAACTTTTTAAAAATTTAACATTCTAGACTACAAACGGCCTACAAACGAAAGTCCACCTTAAAGTCGTTATTGAAATTGAGTTTGACGTCCGATTTTTCTGTTCAAAATTTGACTTATGTAGACGCTATGCAATGCTTACTAATCGAACGATGTATGTTCGGGGACGCTCCACCATTTTTTTAAGAATAAAAAGGCCATCAGCACTATTTCCAGAGATCTGAGACACAGCGTTTTCTCAAAAATTATTTTTTTGTGATAATCGCAACTTTTACTTACAAAATCAACATGGGGCTACATATAATCCGAACGCCCTTCGCATTGGCATACATATTTTTATGAAGGTGAAACTAACAGGATTTCGTATGCCCTACTTCAGTACCTACTACAAATTCGACCTGGGTAAGAAAATAAGATATTTGATACAGCCTTGTTAATTTATATATTTTTTATTAATCTTTAATGACATTTAATGCCATAAATTTGAAATTTATAAGCATTAAGTCTATATTTTTATTGTAAATTTTGTCAGTGCAGGTTGCTTCCCTTGAAATGCTAAATTTGTTTATAGTTGTGTTCCTTAACCTTTTAGAATCTTTTATTTTATCAAATGGTTTTTGAAAATTTAACAAAGCTGTTGTGTGGGCGTATGTTTACCTTGCCTGGCAAGCTCTCTTTTAAATAAATATGCAGAAGTTTAAACAGCTAATTCACATCATAGATAGACTTGAAATATTCTTATCAATGCTGTAATCGAATGTAAACACCAATCTAATTAAAGTAATAAGAATACAATTTCGTTTCGTTTTTTTTTCAGTTTCGAACCTGTAGAATACTCCAATTCGGAATTTTGTAGCGTCGTATTATCTAGAATCAACCAGGAATGGACTGACATGCTAAGGAATCTCAACACCCCTAGATACCAGATTGTTCCGAAGACACCAAACCAAACAAACCATCCAGCTGTAAACATATGCAAACTGGTAACCAGACAACCAAACCAAGAACGAACTACGAGACCGTAAGTTCAACGCTATTAAATGTCGATGCAACCATGTCGACAATAGGTCGCATCTCATCATTCAGCGCACCAAACTGAAACCCGCTCGTGAGCTACTGACATTGTACCTGAAAACAAACGGCATACTACTCACCATACAGAATGTTTTGATTCCACAAACGGGCTAGTGGTATACGATATTCAGACACATCTACAAATTTATTACCAAATCTGTCTTGAACTGATAGGCTAAATTTTTATTCCAAATATTTCTGAACAAGTAACAAGTTTCACTGTAGAAACATACGTGAACATCATTTCCCACCTATCTTTATTGAATCAATCAATTTGAATCATTCCAAACTACGACTACCAACAACTACCTAGTTTGCCATATCAGCATCCGTTTGAAGCGAACGTTAACTTGTCATCTACCTACCTAATGGAAACCCACCAAAAATAACGAAACGAAATTGTAATCAAATTTGATAACGAAAAAGATTAAGGCACTTATTGTTCTACGAGAACTAAGCAATTCATAGACTGTAGATTGTAGATTTTCAACAGTACCGTAATAACTCTGGAAACTTAATTCATAATATTTTCGTTGTTGCATTATTTGATGCTTAATTCAAATTTTTATATAACAGGACAAAAGATTATGAGCTTGGTTTCGCAATCGACTACAAGTAATTTTGGCAGTCGTAAAGGCTTGCCCTTCAGTGGCTTGATGGTAATAATGGAACGTTAATCGAATATTCGAGTATAGTAGGCAAACTACGAAATTACACTCTGGTGTCCGTTTTATCGTTCACTAAAGACGAAACGGTGTCGTTTTTATCGTCTATTTCAGTATTAATTTTGGTTTCCTGAATTTTCTTCTCTCCAATGATATCTTCTAGTGCAGTACCCAGTGTTTCGGGTAACCAGAAAAATGTCATAACACCACTTCCTCCCAGTAGAAACGCTGTTACAATATATGGAATCATTTTATTATCAGTCTGAAAACAAGCAAAATAAAAATTATTTAGTGATAAATTACATACGTACGTAATATTTGATTCGCGTGTGATTCGAATCACAGGAATTCTTTGAGCGATCGAAACCACTCCGGAGTATCTACAGCTAATGACCGAAGTATGTTGACGCTGACAGCTGAAGGGGGTCCGATAGATTTAACGGAAAACTACAGATTACGGACGAGATATGGGGACCAAGACGTTCGCGGTATCACAGTTTGGAAGTTTTGTTTTCAAGATGTGTACAAACAGTAGCAGATCACTAATTCGATACCCGACCCTAGGAGGCCTGAGGCGATAGCGTCAAATCTTCCCCCGGATGTAATAGTTAATGGTGGTCACAGGAACTAGAAATTATTCGTGAAAAAAAAAACAACCGATCGACCAAAGAAATGATAGGGTATTATTGAGACCAAAGCAATCCTTGGTGAAACAGCTCTATAATCGAATTTAGAACGTCCAATTTGTTCAGGCCGTTTGAAAAAGGTAATTCTGGGTAAAATGGTTTAGATAGTTGGACACGATAGATTAGTCATATTCAAGTTGAAGACTATTGCATTATATTATGACATTAATTATTCTACGTACCAAAGAGAATATAAAAGGTGCTGCTATTCCACCAATTCGTGCTGCAGTATTTGCTGCTCCATAACCAAGATTTCTAGAATAAAAACATACATGTTATTGTTGCGCATTACTTATAGGATTCTTTCCTATTTCCTTTCAATTTCAGGAGATAATAAGTATTTGTCAGGCTCTCGTGTACAATTGTGGAAAGTTTTCAACGAGATTTCTGTAAAACCTGAGTCCATAAATAAAATTATTGGTCGAAAAGGTCAAGTCACTTCCCTTGAGATACGCAGCCGGAGCCGATGTTTAAAATGTGGCAACTCAAGAGATATTGTATTCTGTTTTATGCTTTGAGAATAAAGTTCCATGTTCATTAAAAAATACTTTACTACAACGTTCGAGATTAACTGCAAATTTCCATCATTAAAATTTAATTGATGTTATTCATCGGAATTATTAAAGGTAGTTTGACATACCTCACTACAGTTGGATAACTTTCATTGGTTAAAACTATTAATGCTGCCCAGGCCTGACTAGCAAATAATTTACATGCAAGAGATAATACGGTAATAACTGTACCCCCTGTGTTGGAAAATACTGGAAAAGATGAACAAAAAAATCAACCAAAGAATATGGTAAAAGCATATTATTGACTCATTATGGTGGACCTCTAATGTCCTAAAATTAAACTGACCCACCAAATTTGACAACAACTGTTTGACTGGATATATTGTCTACGAAGATTTTAAATCAGATATATCTTACCTGTATTTTGTATGATAACAACTAAAACACAACAAGCTGCCCCAGCTACAAAATTTACTATTGTTAATATACGGCGGCCATATCTTGAACATAAAGAATAGTTTTTTTTTAATAAAAAAAAAATTATTACAAAAAAAAAAATATAAGATATTGGAGAGCTTCAAGATAAATCACAAAGTGGCAAAATCTAGAGCAAAAGTTTTGTGGTAGTGGATTCCTCCAAAGAGAAGCTCCATCAGGTGTTTCGAAAAGAGTAAGCATGGTCTGCTTCACGCAACATCCGCCACTATATACCACAGTGGTAAAAATCATGAGATACAACCAGATCAATTCATGTCTGACCAAACAAGTCAGTCAAAATGTCAGAAACAGATCTTTTTTATTTATAAAGAAGTTCTGCATAACGACCATGAAATTTCCTACATGACATATGAAAGATACTCTTTAATAAAGGGACAGGTGCGCCATTTCATTATTTCCAATCATATTTTAGTTTCATAAACGGGAATTCTTTTTAGCTTAGCCAATCAGTATAGTGTTCACAGCTCACCGTCGAAATTTGAGACTCGAATCCATGTGTGTCCAGGATTATCCGCGTTTCAATGTTAACATGACGACTCGTCATTTTAAGTTATGCTAAGATACATAGAAAAGACATATTATTGAAATAGTCACAAAGGTTCCTTTAGTTGAAGTATTTTGAAGGAATTATGTGATTTTCGTATATTTCTAGTACTTCTGACGACTATTTACATACACTCAAGACTAAAATCAACCCCCCAGAAATGGCGCTTTAATTAGCATCTATTTCATTACAATCTTCCAAAATCTAATTAAGATCTAAAAAGAACAATTCCATATGAGTTGCTAGCGAGTCAGGTACTCTACCTTGGTTGTACCAAGACAAGTCAAATTGTCTTCAAACCATAGATGAGAAACAAAAAAAAAAAACACTTAACATGCCCGTCTCAATAATGAAGACTTACTTACTTATTCATTAATATAATTGTTGGTAGAAAAAGCGGAAATTCTAGTATATACATAAAAAATTGGTTGAGGTAAAAGTCTCCAGTGAATTTTCCAACACCAAACGAAAACCCATAATATGATGTTGATATACACCACCTAGATATAGAATATGTTTTTTTTTTATAAAATATTGCTAATATAGTCCGCTTTATGGGAATCGATAATAATTCTATTTGCGAACTGGTGTTGTGAGATACACGAAGAAGCTGCTACCTCTTAGTTAACTCATAGACGTGCAGTAATAGTTTGAATATGAAAATGATTTCAATACTAATGTCATTTCAATACGAATGACACATTCAGGGTTTTCTTACATGAACTTTAACCTTTGATGATGGACCATATTTTATGCGAAATCTACAGATTACATTTGACTTGACACATTGACATGTAACGACGATAGCTTAAACTGATATGATGGAAGTTTTATGTCAGAATGTTTAAAAAACTGATTTATATAGGTTGAATGTCTGTTTATTAAAGGGTAAATTTCGCCATCTGTTTGACCAACCATAACTTTGAAACTAGTTCTTTTAGTTCAGCTAATCAGTAATATAGTGTTCACAGCTCTTTGTCCAGATTTGAGCCCTTAAATCTATGTTCGTCCAGGATTATCCGCGTTTGAAGTTTAAATGACGAGTCGTCTTTTCTTGAGTGTCTAAGAGGTATAATTTACATTATATTCAACACCCAAATCAACTCCCGAAAATGTGGAAACACCCTATGGAGTATGTAATATATCGAAAAAGATAATGTTTAATTGCAATTTAGACTGAAAGTTATAGAGAAAAAAGTGTTAAAATCGGATTATTTATAAGTTATTTGTTCATAAAATAAATATTATTCTCCCTATTGAATGAAAATTGGAATCAAGAATGATTTACGTGCACACAAAGTAAATTATTGATGTATATAGAGAAATCCTTATTGGGCAGGATGCAATTACGTTTAAAAATCGTAGTATGAAAACTCTCTGAAAAAGACAATGTGTCCACAATATGCAAATCTAATAAAACCTAAAAACTATAAATTTTCCATTCACTGAAATTATGTAGGATACTGCATGATTGTGTTTCATTCATAAAGTTCAAGTATTTTGCAAATGCAAGTGCATGGCTGACTGTAATAATAATGATAACTGTTAAACTAAGGTGAAGCTATTTGCAAGATATAACATGTCTACCTAAAATAATACGGTCAGAGGGTATTAAACTAGAAATTTTCCATTCTATGATATTATTTACTTCAACAGTCTCGTTCATAAGTTCAAAACATGTCCGTTAAGTGTTATACAGTAACTTTGATCTGCATGTATCTGCAATAATTTGTGATAACTGTAGATGAACTGTTACACTAAAGTTCGGCTGATTGCAAGATATAACATGTCTGACCTTTGACATAATACGCTTTACATTATGTTATTGTCTGATTTCATTGTCTAGAACCATAATTTTTACATTAAATCATATACGTTGGGGTCAAACAGCGGTCAGAGACTATATTCAATCTACCCCTATTTAATATGTTCATAAGTCAAAAAAAATTAACATTAAAATATATATATTCTTACCATACTATATGTACTATAATAGTGTGTTTGGCGAAAGAAAATCTGTACAAATCTAAATATGTATATTGTTTTCCACCCTTTGTCCTTTGTTGTTCTTCTTCCATTACTGCCTGGAGGACACTCGTTGCATTCGGGGGTTTGGCACGTCCGTTCCATTTGGCTATACGTTCTACCACCTCCTCAGCCTCCTTGATTCTCCCCTTCACTGCAAGCCATCTCACACTCTCTGGAACAATACTGAACAAAAATAGCATTGTATTAGATGAGTATTAACAAGTTTTTGATTATGAAACATTGTTAATATTTGCTAGACAATATAAGTTAATAATTGACAAGGCTTGATTGGTTAACTTTATAATGACTTCATAATACTGAGCAGGATTAACTGCAATAAAAATGATGCGGAGCCGCCCGCGGTAAAACCCACAAAACGATCCATTCAGTTTTGCTTTGAAGCGTGTTTCAATAATCATTTAATTTAATGGATTTAGTGTCTTATATAGAGATTCTAATTTTAAGTCATGGTACCTGGTAAGTCCAACTGATGAATATACACGTATACACTTGATGGTCAAGTTTGAGACTTTAAATTTTATGTCCATCCTAAGAGGTCAGACTGATCAAAACTAAATATAAGAATACATATATACTTTTTCTTAAACGCCCAAAGTCTGTAGCAAACGGGGCATCCGTTTAGAGGCTGTTTCCATTCTGCCCTTTCAGAAAGTCAAATAATGCTTACATAATTAATGGAATATTGAGAAGGAAGCAAAATACTATTTTATTTTCATGGGAGGATTTGAAAATTATAGTTTTGGTTAAAGAGTTGGGTCTATTATTATTATATAATGTACAACAGACTGATTTATTACATCTGTGTGTGCCTAATGTTTTCAAACATACACACAGAACAACTGGTGTAATGTGTAACTCGTGACAATATAGGTCAAGTTATGTAGAACATTAGTTATTTTATAACATTTCTTTTCAGCGTATACTACAGCGTATTTCAAAACAGTAGTTCACTATCCACATAAATAGGTTTGAAATAAGGTAAAATGTTATATTTATGAAATTTATGAAATTTATGATATTTGAATGGTAACACCGAACAAATGGTGGTTAGGAGTTTTAATATCGGTCGGCGTGTGAAAGTCCAATGACCTTGAATAAGTTATCTACACTCATAATTCCAGTCTGTAAATGGATGCATTTAAGACCAAGGACCAGTTGATAGAAAGGACCCTTATAACTTAATTAAAAGACACCATGCAAAAAAAGTCCAAGTATCTTATTGGTCAAACTGAATTGGTAAAACAGTTAATTAAAAACGGACGGAGTGTACTAATTGTAAAGTAAGCATATAAACTATTTTTAGATTCATTATTTAGTATTTAGAGAATACACATATTTCTCCACAATTAGGCCTTTATTTTACTTAAATCCGTATAGTAGTTTTCTAAAAGCTTCCAAAAAGCATAACGAACATAAAAAGTTTAGCAAAATTACGTAAACGTTTTGAATATTTTTGGCGTTATAAAGATTTAAGGCTGGGTGTTTTTTAAACATTCAGATACGTTAAGGGACACATTTCTCTAGATTTGGTGTATAGTTTTCACAAATTTGATCCAAAAAAAGATATAACGGAAGCGTTTTATTTGTTGAGGCTCTTGGTGTCATCCTGGGATATTTTAATTACCACAAGTTTCTACCTCAAGTAAAAAGGATATAATGAACGATCCCATAACTAATGTTACTGCATGTAAATCAATCCCCACAGAGATAACATTTGTGTGGCTTTGAATAAAACTAGATGATAATGAAATGAAATTTTGATAATATACTTACAACCAACCTAATAAGAATGGTAGTGTGAAAACACCAACAGCAACATGTACATACTGCCAACTCCGCAACAACCAAGTAGAGAGTGATAGGAAGCAAACACCAGTTGCCCAGAAGGGTACTGCAGTTAATACTGGTCTGTACTTATAATTAATGAATTCCACCAGAAAGACACAAACAACTAAATAGGATCCGAGACTCACACCAATTAAGAATCTCATAAAAGCGTATATATACCAAGAGTCCGAAAATATAATAAGAATGGTAAGAGCTGCTTGGCTTGCCAGGGTTGTGTAGTATGTTTTTTTTCTACCAAACGTTTCAGCACACTGTCCTCCAATTAAAGCACCAAGTAAAACACCACCCATCTGGATCGAAGATATTGATGGTGTAATCCATTTCCTTTCACAAACTAAATCCCACTAAAAGAGAAAAGAGATACGGCGTTATTTGGTTCCAGAAAATTAATTGTTTGATAAAAGCTGCTGCTGCTTCTGTTATAATCAAATGGAAACGCCAGTGTTATATCTGTTTAAGAAAAAATATATAGAAACTTGGTATTTTCTTTCAAATTATTTATGCATCAATATTTTGCGATTGTCAAGATATTACAATTCTTTACGACTATACTTGCCTCAGGTCGTCTATTCTCAGCAAGTCCAAAGTCCAAAAGAATAGTTTTATAATAAAGCGATTAATAATAAATCATAATTCTATGATGCCAAACACTCTTTTCGTTTTGTTCGTTATGACGCATTATCTTACTTACTTCACTAACAACTGTTGAAATAGTAGGATCGTAAACACGTTGACAGGAAGAGTTGCTGCTCTCTGGAGAAGCCTCACAGTGTTGGTAAGATGAGTTCGTCATATTAAAGATTGTCTCCCCTTGTTTAATACACCACCAATCAGGAATTAAACTACCGTACGCCATTATCATCATATTATATCCAATACCTATTAATAACAAATGAATTAGGATATTTTAAAGATATTTGTGCACTTCCAATGACGCTTCGAACATATTACGAAGAACTCTAGATTACATAATACATGAAGCCTCATTCAAAAAGTAACTTGAAATGATTGCATCAGTTCCAAGCAAATTATTAGATCTTGGGTGCAATCTCGTGGCCAAAGGTGATACATGTTAAAAATATTGATGAAAGTGAATAATATAAAAAAGGTACATTAAATGATAACATTGCGTTCTATAAAACTCATGTATATTGATTCATCAGACTACAAATGCACTCAAAAGTCAATTGTATTTAACTTACCTAATTTAGGCGTCATGACCACAACCAACATTATTAGCTGGAACTTTCCAAAAGATCCTATATCTTCTATCAAATTGTCTAAATGCATTCTCGTCTCTGCAATAATACAACGTACAGTCTAATATATAGTATAATACATAACATATTAGGCAACAATCCTGTCTGTTATGTCTATAATCGCAAGGCTTTCACTTTCAGTACACTTTAAACGGTAACCACCTTAACTGTAGACATCAAATAGATATATTTAGTGGATATCATATTTATTTTTTCAGTTTGAAACAAAATGTATTGTTTGTTAAATCGCTGCATGAGGCATTTGCCTTGATGTAGTTACGGTCCTTTCGTGGATTCTTTAGTAATAAGAA
>NW_008708354.1:75005-77561 GCF_000327385.1 Lottia gigantea
TTTCTGCACCATGTGGACTAATGAAGACGGTAAACGCCATGCAGGGTGCAGTGCGGTAAATTTTGCCATGACAGCGGCTTTTGCCTGCGCTTATTCGATTCACGACTGTCGAGGGATCTTTAACGTGCACAGGGGGTAGCACTCGGGCCCTCAGTCAAACGGGCAGCGCCAAAACAATGTTATATTTTGTTCACATGACCTCATTTCCGTTCTACCGACCTGATTAGTCAAATTTAAATAGCACCAATCTCATTTCTACGCCCACAAAACAAATTTTAACGAGCTTTGTTCAATACGGGTTAATAAGACAATGTCAAAACCCGTATTCGTGATACGATGCTTATCTAGATGCATGCTAGTTTCTGGAATTATACGTACAGTCTAATATACAGTATAATACATAGGTGTAGGACAGGGTAATTGAAAACGTCGATTCATATATATATTTCTAGGAGTCAAATCTCCACGTTATGTCAACATGAGAAATTCTACGATAGCATCTGGGTTTATTTTTCCCAGACTTTCATCTTTAACTTGATCTTTTTGATTCTTATAAAGAATAGTTTTTAGTTGTTCAAACTTATCAAAACATTGTAAATTTTGCCTTTAGTTTTAGGGGAACATTTGACATATTTTTATAGGTTGGCATTTTAAGGTCTCGAGCGATCTGAATTTGACATGACGTCAATCTGTTACTAATTTATTGCCCTTGACATTTCAAACTTAGCCCGTAGACAGTGACCTTGATGATATGCATCGGACGACTGTTAATTTTTATTCACCTTTATGATTATAATTCATTATTGTTGGGATATATTGACAAACCTAATTCATGTCATTTTTAAATAATTGTATTTAATTGGGTGCTAGACTGTGTGTGGTTGCCCGCTTTCTCTCAATTGGTTTCATTTTGCAATGGCACGTCAAGATTCTATACGTTAAACAGAATCTCTTTGTGACGACGCACAGACAATAATTGTAGCATTAATTACAATATTATTATGTCCTTTGCTATAGGGTCGAATTCCTAAACATAATGACTGATCAAATGTTATTACCAGTGTTAAATGTCGTGGTTTTTGAAGACCTCAAATACGCCATGACTTGTCTATTGTAATCTAGATATTGACTTTCAGTTTTAAAGGCTTAGTGAACAAGGCACTTCGGGCCTTCGTCTCAATGATGTCATAAAATTGGCCTAAACACATTAAAAATATAACATGATATTGATAATCAAGGAACTTTTATGAATTTTTGCATCAATAAATATAAACTAGTCAATCGCCAGTGTCGATAAAAGATACCAATGGAAACTTATAATCTGACTTATAATCACACGTGCAAAAGGGAGCCACACTAACCTACTCGATTTCTAAACGCAAAGTGATCTTTAACAAGGCCTCAGCTCGAATTATTGCTTCATCCGAACGAAAAAAAACGCTTTCCTTGTCAGCTCCTACGACTTGTATTACTGATACTGGACAAAGGAGTTGGAAATCAGAATGTATCACCCCGTTGGTATTTACGTGACTCTGTGTTAGAAATCAGAATGTATCACCCCGTTGGTATCACGTGACTCTGTGTCCGTTGAAGTTTTGACTGCACATATATTTTGTTAAAAAGACATTTACTTCGGAACTTAATGTTCTTTCATCTGGTTAAAGACACAAAAATATGTAGTTTGAAACATCTGCCGCTTTTCCAGCCTTGACAATAGTCGGTCAGGAGTCAGAAAACAAAAGACCCTATTAAATATGGATTTTCCACACCTGCGAAGATGCTTTTTTAAACATGATATTAAATACCTTTATGTTGACTGTAAATTAGTGTTGAGCATCACCGTAACTTTCGTTTTGTTGGTATCACGTGACTGTGTCCTTTGAACTTTTGGATGCGCACGCAGTTTTAAATGGCCGATGCAAGATCAATTGTTAAAGTAAGATTTGATGAACCCGATATATACACGGTGTAGGGAGAATGAGGGTATAGGGTATGACTGAACTACAAATATATCTGGGTTTTGCAGAACGGAGGTATCTTAACAGGTTTAAAACACCCGCACTTGCGGAGATGCGTAAAACCCCATTTAACAGAGCCTTCTTTTTCTGTCTCTACACCAGTCTATATCTGCCCAAATAGGCTGGAATAGAGACAGATGTTTCAGTCTAATAAATATGCTGACATGAAACATGGATTTAACCACATGTGAAACAAGAATGAATTGTGGAAAGCATGTCAGATATTCAATTTGGCAGTACGAATATGTAAAACATTGAGTATGAGTGTCAAAAATGAAATTTATTATTATACAGTTAAGTGTGTCTTATATTGTCTTTATCTAAGCAGCATCTGAAAAACACTAAACCATACATCATAAGATAAGAACGATGAGTTAGTTTGTTTAAACAGACGTTTTTTAGATACAGGAAATTTTATTTCAGTGACCCTCATCACTATGTGTAGCATTTTTTTGTAAAATTTCTACAATAATAACACATTCACTTGCAGATGGACTTCATGAGGTTCATCTATGCACCATCCTATACGTTTGCACTA